>NC_092100.1:5520270-5641450 GCF_045679555.1 Salvelinus alpinus | reverse complement strand
TCTGGATAAGAGAGTCTGCTAAATGACTCACTACTGTAGTGGCTTTGGACCAGAGAGTCTGCTAAATGACTCACTACTGTAGTGGCTCTGGATAAGAGAGTCTGCTAAATGACTCACTACTGTAGTGATAAGTCTGCTAAATGACTCACTATGACTCTCTGGATAAGAGAGCCTGCTAAATGACTCACTACTGTAAGTCTCTCTGGATCAGAGAGTCTGCTAAATGACTCACTACTGTAGTGGCTCTGGATCAGAGAGTCTGCTAAATGACTCACTACTGTAGTGGCTCTGGATCAGAGAGTCTGCTAAATGACTCCCTACTGTAGTGACTCTGGATCAGAGAGTCTGCTAAATGACTCACTACTGTAGTGGCTCTGGATAAGAGAGTCTGCTAAATGACTCACTACTGTAGTGATAAGTCTGCTAAATGACTCACTATGACTCTCTGGATAAGAGAGTCTGCTAAATGACTCACTACTGTAGTGGCTCTGGATAAGAGAGTCTGCTAAATGACTCACTACTGTAGTGATAAGTCTGCTAAATGACTCACTACTGTAGTGATAAGTCTGCTAAATGACTCACTATGACTCTCTGGATAAGAGAGTCTGCTAAATGACTCACTACTGTAGTGATAAGTCTGCTAAATGACTCACTACTGTAGTGATAAGTCTGCTAAATGACTCACTATGACTCTCTGGATAAGAGAGTCTGCTAAATGACTCACTACTATAGTGATAAGTCTGCTAATTGACTCACTATGACTCTCTGGATAAGAGAGTCTGCTAAATGACTCACTACTGTAGTGACTCTGGATAAGAGAGTCTGCTAAATGACTCACTATGACTCTCTGAATCAGAGAGTCTGCTAAATGACTCACTACTGTAGTGGCTCTGGATAAGAGAGTCTGCTAAATAACTCACTACTGTAGTGATAAGTCTGCTAAATGACTCACTATGACTCTCTGAATCAGAGAGTCTGCTAAATGACTCACTACTGTAGTGGCTCTGGATCAGAGAGTCTGCTAAATGACTCACTACTGTAGTGACTCTGGATCAGAGAGTCTGCTAAATGACTCACTACTGTAGTGGCTCTGGATCAGAGAGTCTGCTAAATGACTCACTACTGTAGTGGATCTGGATCAGAGAGTCTGCTAAATGACTCACTACTGTAGTGGCTCTGGATCAGAGAGTCTGCTAAATGACTCACTACTGTAGTGGCTCTGGATCAGAGAGTCTGCTAAATGACTCACTACTGTAGTGACTCAGGATCAGAGAGTCTGCTAAATGACTCACTACTGTAGTGGCTCAGGATCAGAGAGTCTGCTAAATGACTCACTACTGTAGTGACTCTGGATCAGAGAGTCTGCTAATTGACTCACATGTACAATGTAAACCTTTTGAGTCATTGTTTTAATGAATATATATATATATTCTCTCCCTCTTGTTTCTGTCAGATCCAAACTGTCCAGAAGAAGAGCTGGACAGATGAGGATGTGAAACAACACGTCTTATAGACAAGACAACAGAACACCAAAAGACTAACCTGTATATAGACCCCAGACCTATTACTCCTTTTCCTCCTGTGCTGACCCCTTAACCCCTCCTCCTCCTCCTCCTCCTCTTTCTGCACACGCCCAGTTAATCCCGAGCTGACCACCAGCGTATCTAAGGCCTTGAGGCCTCCGTCATCGTTGTGTGTCTGTCAGGCCTGTACCGCTGTCTGTCTGTCTGTGTTGGCCTTATTGTCTGGTTTAAACCCCTCTCCAAGGCTGAGGCGCAAATACCACCCTATTCTCTATATAGTGCATTGCTTTTGACCAGGGCCTATAAGGCTGGTCATTGCTACTGTAAGAAGGGCCTATAAGGCCGGTCATAGTTACTGTAAGAAGGGCCTATAGGGCTGGTCATAGCTACTGTAACAAGGGCCTATAAGGCTGGTCATAGCTACTGTAAGAAATGCCTATAAGGCTGGTCATAGTTACTGTAAGAAGGGCCTATAGGGCTGGTCATAGCTACTGTAACAAGGGCCTATAAGGCTGGTCATAGCTACTGTAAGAGGGGCCTATAAGACTGGTCATAGTAACTGTAAGAAGGGCCTATAGGGCTGGTTATAGCTACTGTAAGAAGGGCCTATAAGGCTGGTCATAGCTACTGTAAGAAGGGCCTATAGGGCTGGTCATAGCTACTGTAAGAAGGGCCTATAGGGCTGGTCATAGCTACTGTAAGAAGGGCCTATAAGGCTGGTCATAGCTACTGTTAGAAGGGCCTATAAGGCTGGTTATAGCTACTGTTAGAAGGGCCTATAGGGCTGGTCATAGCTACTGTAAGAAGGGCCTACAGGGCTCTGGTTAAAAGTAGTGCACTACATAGGGAATAGGGTGCAGGCTCTGGTCTAAAGTAGTGCACTAAGTAGGGAACAAGGTATCACTTGGGACTGAGCCCAAACCTCCTTACTTTATCAGAATGTTCCGAGCCGAGGGAACGGAGGAAGAGAGAGGGGGAGAGGGGTAGTTACCAGTTTCTTATTTTATAGACTTGCATTATGATGTACTGTATGGTAGTTGTCAGCAACACGTTGAGCTTATTAAATAACACATTTATTCCTTCAGGAAAGAAAAAAAAAAAGAGAATGTCTGCAGCGTTGAGCGTAAATCGCTTCATTTTAAAGTTGCCCTGAAAGTGGGCTTCTGTTCACATTACTAGTTAAATAAAAGGTTAAATTAAAAAAATAAAATGACTACATTATTGCACCTCAGCTTACCTTACAGAACAAAACAGAGAAGGAAGTACTACTGACTCCAGATATGTGGTATTGGTCGTATTGTCTATACAATGTTGAAACAAGCAGGTTAATATTCAAAGTAAACACATTTTCACCAAATTAGAGTTTCCTCAGTTCTGAAACAACAACAAAAAATAGGAGTGAAAAACGACAGTTGACAGTGTTTGGGTGTAGTACCTCTTCTGTCCCTTGTCTCTTTCCATACCATCTCAGCTCTGTTGGAAAGGACAGAATAGCTCCTTATGAATCCAGGACGCTATCTAATCTCCGTATTCCCCCTGATATGTTTTGAGACGTTAACACACACAGTCCCAAGTTAAATAAAGGTTAAATAAAAAATAAAAATTGCAATCTATTACCTATATAGTGCATTACTTTTGATTAGGGCCCCATAGTCTCTTTCGTAGTTGCTCTGGTCAAATGCAGTGCACTATACAGACAATCGTGTGCCAATTGGGATGCCTCCACAGCCTGGCGACGAGAGAAGGGTTGGCATCGATCAAATGTTCACGTGTTCACACTGGTTTTCTAGTTTTAAAAAACAAACACACGATGGTTCATCTCTGAAGCTACTCTCAGTCGACGGTCTACACTAGCTCTGACTACATCATTTATGAAAATCCTCCACATTTTAACCTTAATTAATATCTGAGTCAGATTTTTATTTTATTAAGTTTAAGTTATATTTATATATTTAACGACATTCTCATTTATTTATGCGTGTATTTATTTACAAAGACATTTATATTTCTAAAGTAGTTATAGTGCAGCTTCTGCACAAAGCATTTTTTATTATCAGTTCCTCTAACTTTTTGATAACATGACCTATGACCCCCCCCCCCCCCCCCCCCCCACTTACTCTGGATAGTGTATAGTGCTACCCCCCCCAATAACAACACTGATACAGGGCCAACTTCCCCCAATTACAGCACTGATACAGGGCCAGCTTCCCCTAATTACAACACTGATACAGGGCCAGCTTCCCCCAATAACAACACTGACACAGGGCCAGCTTCCCCCAATAACAACACTGATACAGGGCCAGCTTCCCCCAATTACAGCGCTGATACAGGGCCAGCTTCCCCTAATTACAACACTGATACAGGGCCAGCTTCCCCCAATAACAACACTGACACAGGGCCAGCTTCCCCCAATAACAACACTGACACAGGGCCAGCTTCCCCCAACAACAACACCGATACAGAGCCAGCTTCTACATTACTTGAATTTAACCATCATCATCACCTAGATAGATTTTTTAAAAGTTTTGTACCTGACCTGTAATCTCACTTTGCTCATGCCACAATATTTGATCAGCTAGAGAGATATGTGAATATATATGGTAAATTACAATAATCTAATAATAAATTCTAATTCAAACCCGAATATGAGAAACAGACAGAACGGTTCCTTTTTTTGCATTGTGAATAGAATAATGTCGATGAAAACAAGCTTGAACTTTGGGGATCAGATTATTGTTTTTAAACCCCGTTGTTTCTGAAGAAGGATTTGCAAGCGGAACATGATGTAGTGCCTCTGTTATACAGGATATCTGCAGGCACCAGCTGCTCTTCATGTCTCATTCTGCTGTATTGCTGTTCTCTCTGTACGTCTGCCCGTCATAGCATCATTGCTCTGTCCAAAATAGCACCCTATTCCCCCTCATATAAATTGCATTACTTTTGGACCAGAGCCCTATAAGAGCACTATGGGCCCTGATTTAAAAACTAGTGCACTACGTAGGGAATAGGGTGCCATTTTGGAATTTCTCCTTCATCAGGCTGTGTGTCCAGCTTATCATCATCTGGTCCTTTTGCCCAGTCGACTATTATACGTCGTGTCTGTTTGGAGATGAATAGGAGTGTATCAACTTGAATTGTATCAGTCACTTAAATCCAGTAACAATGAGCTGGTATATGTCCATTTCTAAACATATTATCTTTACGGTATAAAGATCATCAGAGGCCTGTACCAACGGGTCAGAGCCTGTACCAACGGGTCAGAGGCCTGTACCAACGGGTCAGAGGCCTGTACCAACGGGTCAGAGCCTGTACCAACGGGTCAGAGGCCTGTACCAACGGGTCAGAGGCCTGTACCAACGGGTCAGAGCCTGTACCAACGGGTCAGAGCCTGTACCAACGGGTCAGAGGCCTGTACCAACGGGTCAGAGGCCTGTACCAACGGGTCAGAGCCTGTACCAACGGGTCAGAGGCCTGTACCAACGGGTCAGAGGCCTGTACCAACGGGTCAGAGGCCTGTACCAACGGGCTAGAGGCCTGTACCAATGGGTCAGAGGCCTGTACCAACGGGCTAGAGGCCTGTACCAATGGGCTAGAGGCCTGTACCAACGGGTCAGAGGCCTGTACCAACGGGTCAGAGGCCTGTACCAACGGGCCAGAGGCCTGTACCAATGGGCTAGAGGCCTGTACCAACGGGTCAGAGGCCTGTACCAATGGGCTAGAGGCCTGTACCAACGGGTCAGAGGCCTGTACCAACGGGCCAGAGGCCTGTACCAATGGGCTAGAGCCTGTACCAATGGGTCAGAGGCCTGTACCAACGGGTCAGAGCCTGTACCAATGGGTCAGAGGCCTGTACCAATGGGTCAGAGGCCTGTACCAACGGGTCAGAGGCCTGTACCAACGGGTCAGAGGCCTGTACCAACGGGTCAGAGGCCTGTACCAATGGGTCAGAGGCCTGTACCAATGGGTCAGAGGCCTGTACCAACGGGTCAGAGGCCTGTACCAACGGGTCAGAGGCCTACCCTGTACTAATGGGTCTTGTTCGATTGATTCAATCAGGAAAAACCAAATAGTCACTGAAATCTCACATACAGTCCTGTAGAATGTAAATTATTATTATATCAAGCTTTTAATATTTGATTTGATTGCAGTGAGTGGTTGTATGTTTCTGGTTTGGGTTGTCTCTTTCCCAGTTTACAATATTAGGGCATTACACTTTATAGGACATTCTAGACCTTTACTCCAGAGGAGACATATTCACTTGGCCTGTCCTCTGTAGACATGACATCATGTAGACTGTGGGTGAATCCCAAATGGCTCTCTGATCCCTATATAGCACACTGCTCTTGACCAGAGTAGTTTGGCACTGTCTGTCACTCCTATTTCACTGTCTGTCACTCCTATTTCACTGTCTGTCACTCCTATCATCTACTGTACCATCACCATGACACTATCGTATCCCAACATCTACTGTACCATCACCATGACACTATCGTATCCTAACATCTACTGTACCATCACCCTGACACTATCGTATCCACAACATCTACTGTACCATCACCCTGACACTATCGTATCCTAACATCTACTGTACCATCACCCTGACACTATCGTATCCTAAAATCTACTGTACCATCACCATGACACTATCGTATCCACACCATCTACTGTACCATCACTCTGACACTATCGTATCCACACCATCTACTGTACCATCACCCTGACACTATCGTATCCCAACATCTACTGTACCATCACCATGACACTATCGTATCCTAACATCTACTGTACCATCACCATGACACTATCGTATCCTAACATCTACTGTACCATCACCCTGACACTATCGTATCCTAACATCTACTGTACCATCACCCTGACACTATCGTATCCTAACATCTACTGTACCATCACCCTGACACTATCGTATCCACACCATCTACTGTACCATCACCCTGATACTATCGTATCCTAACATCTACTGTACCATCACCCTGACACTATCGTATCCACACCATCTACTGTACCATCACCCTGATACTATCGTATCCTAACATCTACTGTACCATCACCCTGACACTATCGTATCCTAACATCTACTGTACCATCACCCTGACACTATCGTATCCTAACATCTACTGTACCATCACCCTGACACTATCGTATCCTAACATCTACTACACCATCACCATGACACTATCGTATCCTAACATCTATTGTACCATCACCCTGACACTATCGTATCCTAACATCTACTGTACCATCACCCTGACACTATCGTATCCACAACATCTACTACACCATCACCATGACACTATCGTATCCTAACATCTACTGTACCATCACCCTGACACTATCGTATCCACAACATCTACTACACCATCACCCTGACACTATCGTATCCTAACATCTACTGTACCATCACCCTGATACTATCGTATCCACAACATCTACTGTACCATCACCCTGATACTATCGTATCCACAACATCTACTGTACCATCACCCTGATACTATCGTATCCACAACATCT
The DNA here is from genome assembly GCF_045679555.1 of Salvelinus alpinus. Classification (NCBI taxonomy): domain Eukaryota; kingdom Metazoa; phylum Chordata; class Actinopteri; order Salmoniformes; family Salmonidae; genus Salvelinus; species Salvelinus alpinus. Next base: position 5,634,398 of record NC_092100.1, on the reverse strand, counting down.
ACTGTACCATCACCCTGATACTATCGTATCCACAACATCTACTGTACCATCACCCTGACACTATCGTATCCACAACATCTACTACACCATCACCCTGACACTATCGTATCCTAACATCTACTGTACCATCACCCTGATACTATCGTATCCACAACATCTACTGTACCATCACCCTGATACTATCGTATCCACAACATCTACTGTACCATCACCCTGATACTATCGTATCCACAACATCTACTGTACCATCACCCTGATACTATCGTATCCACAACATCTACTGTACCATCACCCTGATACTATCGTATCCACAACATCTACTGTACCATCACTCTGACACTATCGTATCCTAACATCTACTGTATCATCACCCTGATACTATCGTATCCTAACATCTACTGTACCATCACCCTGACACTATCGTATCCACAACATCTACTGTACCATCACCCTGATACTATCGTATCCACAACATCTACTGTACCATCACCCTGATACTATCGTATCCTAACATCTACTGTACCATCACCCTGACACTATCGTATCCACAACATCTACTGTACCATCACCCTGATACTATCGTATCCACAACATCTACTGTACCATCACCCTGATACTATCGTATCCACAACATCTACTGTACCATCACCCTGATACTATCGTATCCACAACATCTACTGTACCATCACCATGACACTATCGTATCCACAACATCTACTGTACCATCACCCTGATACTATCGTATCCACAACATCTACTGTACCATCACCCTGATACTATCGTATCCACAACATCTACTGTACCATCACCCTGACACTATCGTATCCTAACATCTACTGTACCATCACCCTGACACTATCGTATCCTAACATCTACTGTACCATCACCCTGACACTATCGTATCCACAACATCTACTGTACCATCACCCTGATACTATCGTATCCACAACATCTACTGTACCATCACCCTGATACTATCGTATCCTAACATCTACTGTACCATCACCCTGACACTATCGTATCCACAACATCTACTGTACCATCACCCTGATACTATCGTATCCACAACATCTACTGTACCATCACCCTGATACTATCGTATCCACAACATCTACTGTACCATCACCCTGATACTATCGTATCCACAACATCTACTGTACCATCACCCTGACACTATCGTATCCTAACATCTACTGTACCATCACCATGACACTATCGTATCCACAACATCTACTGTACCATCACCCTGATACTATCGTATCCACAACATCTACTGTACCATCACCATGACACTATCGTATCCCAACAGTCTTCACAAATCAGCTTGTAGATTTATAACCTTTTGTCTTAATTTATTGTGCTTTTATATGTGTAGTAACTGATGTTTTTTTCTTTAGCTCTGTCAAACTGCACCCATTAAAGCATTTTTCTATTTTATTTTTCTTCGAGTTATTTTGCATTGTATATAAACAAACATGATTGCTGTGAGCAGTGTATTATGCAGCTGTAACCTATTTAAACGCCATCTTAAATGGGTAGTAGAAAAATCAATGTCTCTATTTGAGTGTTGGAATTAAGCGTCAAAAAGAGTTTGTGTAAACTAAACTAAACACATTGTCAGATGTTAAATAAATGTGGAGATGATGCAACACTACCAAAATATACATGTCATGTTGTTTTTCTTTTAATCTTGTTTCACTGTATGCTGAAGTTTATAGGCCTACCCTGAGCCATGTGTACGATGGCGTCAGAGGGGAGGGCTGTTATCTTATTGGCTCTTAACCAATCATGCTATTTTGTTTAGTTTTTTCACGTTGGTCGTAACTTGTTTTGTACATAATGTTGCTGCTACCGTCTCTTATGACCGACAAGAGCTTCTGGACATCAGAACTGCGATTATTCACCTCAGATTAGACTAAGGAGGACGGGAGGGATATACTCCAGACACCAGGCCCAGATCCCTGTGATTCGCTGGAGAAGGAAACTGAGATTTTGCGGAAAAAGATCAGAGTGCCTTGTGAGGATCAGGCGACGAGTGGCTAATCTGCCTTTGCCTTCCGTCCTGCTAGCTAATTCAATCGCTGGGGAAAAAATGGGACGAACTGAAAGCACATACAGTGCCTTGCAAAACTATTCATCTCCCTTGGCGTTTTTCCCATTTTGTTGCATTACAATCTGTAATTTAAATGAATTTTTATTTGGATTTTATAGACATTCATGTTTTGATATTTGCACATCCTGACTTCTCCATTAATGCCTTATATATTGTTGGAATACTTCCTGTCATAAAGGATCTACGTGGATTACAACACCGTTAGATCCACGGGTGATTAGGGCTGTTACTGAAGCCCCACAAAGGGGCCTGGGGAAGTCCAAGTACCACCAACAAACCCAGTTGAGATCGTACCATAGACATAGACTAGGCCTAAATTGGTTGACACCAATCTACTAATCCAATAACCTCTATCAAAATATTCCTGCTGTTTCTGCTGTTTCTGTGGTTGGAATGGGATACTGCACATGTTGCTAGCCACAGACGTAACATACTTTACTATGGTACGTATTTCAGATCGATTTGGAAAATGTAATCTATTTATTTTCGTATTCCAGGTGAAAGCAAAGACGATTATTGCCCAGGACAGAGAGAATATTATTACCCAGGACAGAGAGAATATTATTACCCAGGCCAGAGAGAATATTACTACCCAGGACAGAGAGAATATTATTACCCAGGACAGAGAGAATATTATTACCCAGGCCAGAGAGAATATTACTACCCAAGACAGAGAGAATATTATTACCCAGGACAGAGAGAATATTATTACCCAAGACAGAGAGAATATTATTACCCAGGACAGAGAGAATATTATTACCCAGGACAGAGAGAATATTACTACCCAGGCCAGAGAGAATATTATTACCCAAGACAGAGAGAATATTATTACCCAAGACAGAGAGAATATTATTACCCAAGACAGAGAGAATATTACTACCCAAGACAGAGAGAATATTATTACCCAGGACAGAGAGAATATTATTACCCAAGACAGAGAGAATATTATTACCCAGGACAGAGATAATATTATTACCCAGGACAGAGAGAATATTATTACCCAGGACAGAGAGACTATTATTACCCAAGACAGAGAGAATATTATTACCCAGGCCAGAGAGACTATTATTACCCAAGACAGAGAGACTATTATTACCCAGGACAGAGATAATATTATTACCCAGGACAGAGAGATATTATTACCCAGGACAGAGAGAATATTACTACCCAAGACAGAGAGAATATTATTACCCAGGCCAGAGAGAATATTACTACCCAAGACAGAGAGAATATTATTACCCAGGCCAGAGAGAATGTGGTGAAAATGGTTGGAGGAAAAGCAGAGGACATCTTCACCTCTGGTTGGAATGAGGTAAGGAATGACAGCCTATACATAGGGTAATGTATATATATATACAGTGGGGAGAACAAGTATTTGATACACTGCCGATTTTGCAGGTTTTCCTACTTACAAAGCATGTAGAGGTCTGTAATTTTTATCATAGGTACACTTCAACTGTGAGAGACGGAATCTAAAACAAAAATCCAGAAAATTACATTGTATGATTTTTAAGTAATTCCTTTGCATTTTATTGCATGACATAAGTATTTGATACATCAGAAAAGCAGAACTTAATATTTGGTACAGAAACCTTTGTTTGCAATTACAGAGATCATACATTTCCTGTAGTTCTTGACCAGGTTTGCACACACTGCAGCAGGGATTTTGGCCCACTCCTCCATACAGACCTTCTCCAGATCCTTCAGGTTTTGGGGCTGTCGCTGGGCAATACGGAATTTCAGCTCCCTCCAAAAATTTTCTATTGGGTTCAGGTCTGGAGACTGGCTAGACCACTCCAGGACCTTGAGATGCTTCTTACGGAGCCACTCCTTAGTTGCCCTGGCTGTGTGTTTCGGGTCGTTGTCATGCTGGAAGACCCAGCCACGACCCATCTTCAATGCTCTTACTGAGGGAAGGAGGTTGTTGGCCAAGATCTCACGATACATGGCCCCATCCATCCTCCTCTCAATACGGTGCAGTCGTCCTGTCCCCTTTGCAGAAAAGCATCCCCAAAGAATGATGTTTCCACCTCCATGCTTCACGGTTGGGATGGGTTCTTGGGGTTGTACTCATCCTTCTTCTTCCTCCAAACACAGCGAGTGGAGTTTAGACCAAAAAGTTATATTTTTGTCTCATCAGACCACATGACCTTCTCCCATTCCTCCTCTGGATCATCCAGATGGTCATTGGCAAACTTCAGACGGGCTTGGACATGCGCTGGCTTGAGCAGGGGGACCTTGCGTGCGCTGCAGGATTTTAATCCATGACGGCGTAGTGTGTTACTAATGGTTTTCTTTGAGACTGTGGTCCCAGCTCTCTTCAGGTCATTGACCAGGTCCTGCCGTGTAGTTCTGGGCTGATCCCTCACCTTCCTCATGATCATTGATGCCCCACGAGGTGATATCTTGCATGGAGCCCCAGTCCGAGGGTGATTGACCGTCATCTTGAACTTCTTCCATTTTCTAATAATTGCGCCAACAGTTGTTGCCTTCTCACCAAGCTGCTTGCCTATTGTCCTGTAGCTCGTCCCAGCCTTGTGCAGGTCTACAATTTTATCCCTGATGTCCTTACACAGCTCTCTGGTCTTGGCCATTGTGGAGAGGTTGGAGTCTGTTTGATTGAGCGTGTGGACAGGTGTCTTTTATACAGGTAACGAGTTCAAACAGGTGCAGTTAATACAGGTAATGAGTGGAGAACAGGAGGGCTTCTTAAAGAAAAACTAACAGGTCTGTGAGAGCCGGAATTCTTACTGGTTGGTAGGTGATCAAATACTTATGTCATGCAATAAAATGCAAATTAATTACTTAAAAATCATACAATGTGATTTTCTGGATTTTTGTTTTAGATTCCGTCTCTCACAGTTGAAGTTTACCTATGATAAAAATTACAGACCTCTACATGCTTTGTAAGTAGGAAAACCTGCAAAATCGGCAGTGTATCAAATACTTGTTCTCCCCACTGTATATATGTTAATGAATACATAGGGTAATGTATACATATATGTTAATGAATACATAGGGTAATGTATACATAGGTGATTGTACGCATAGGATAATGTATACATAGGTTACTGTATATATAGATTACTGTATATATAGGTTAATGTATACATAGGATAATAATGTATACATAGGTTCATATATAGGATAATAATGTATACATAGGTTCATATATATGTTAATAATGTATACATAGGTTACTGTATATATATGTTAATGTATATATAGGATAATAATGTATACATTGGTTCATATATATGTTAATGTATACATAGGTTACTGTATATATAGGTTAATGTATACGTAGGATAATAATGTATACATAGGTTCATATATATGTTAATAATGTATACATAGGTTTCTGTATATACAGGTTAATGTATATATAGGATAATAATGTATACATAGGTTCATATATATGTTAATAATGTATACATAGGTTACTGTATATACGGTAATGTATATATATAGGTTAATGTATACATAGGATAATAATGTATACATAGGTTCATATATATGTTAATAATGTATACATAGGTTACTGTATATATGGTAATGTATATATAGGTTAATTTATACATATGTTAATTTATACATAGGATAATAATGTATACATCGGTTACTGTATATATGTTAATAATGTATACATAGGTTACTGTATATACGGTAATGTATACATAGGATAATAATGTATACATAGGTTTATGTGTACATACACTACCGTTCCAAAGTTTTAGAACACCTACTCATTCAAGGGTTTTTCATTATTTTTACTATTTTCTACATTGTAGAATAATAGTGAAGACATCACAACTATGAAATAACATGTCGTAACCAAAAAAGTGTTAAACAAAGATATATTTTAGATTCTTCAAAGTAGTCACCCTTTGCTTTTGATTACAGCTTTGTACACTCTTGCCATTATCTTAACCAGCTTCAGGTAGTCACCTGGAATGCATTACAATTAACAGGTGTGCCTTCTTAAAAGTACATTTTTTGAATTTCTTTCCTTCTTAATGTGTTTGAGCCAATCAGTTGTGTTGTGACAAAGTAGGGGGGGGTATAGAGAAGATAGCCCTATTTGGTAAAAGACGAAGTCCATATTATGGCAAGAACTGCTAAAATAAGCAAAGAGAAACGACAGTCCATCATTACTTTAAGACATGTAGGTCAGTCAATACGGAAAATTTCAAGAACTTTTAAAGTTTCTTCAAGTGCAGTCGCAAAAACCATCAAGCGCTATGATGAAACTGGCTCTCATGAGGACCGCCACAGGAAAGGAAAGACCCAGAGTTACATCTGTTGCAGAGGATAAGTTCATTAGAGTTACCAGACTCAGGAATTGCAGCCCAAATAAATGCTTCACAGTGTTCAAGTAACAGACACATCTCAACATCAACTGTTCAGAGGAGACCGTGTGAATCAGGCCTTCATGGTCGAATTGCTGCAAAGAAACCACGACTAAAGGACACCAATAAGAAGAAGAGACTTGCTTGGACCAAGAAACACGAGTAATGGACATTAGAGCGGTGGAAATTTGTCCTTTGGTCTGGAGTCCAAAATTGAGATTTTTGGTTACAACCACCGTGCCTTTGTGAGACGCGGTGTGTGTGAACGGATGATCTCTGCATGTGTATTTCCCACCGTAAAGCATGGAGGAGGTCTTATGGTGGGGGGGTGTGCTTTGCTGGTGACACAGTCTGTGGTTTATTTAGAATTCAAGACACACTTAACCAGCACCCTTTGCCTTTAGAATTCAAGACACACTTCAAATAGCCACCCTTTGCCTTGATGACAGCTTTGCACACTCTTGGCATTCTCTCAACCAGCTTCACCTGGAATGCTTTTTCAACAGTCTTGAAGGAGTTCCCACATATGCTGAGCACTTGTTGGCTGCTTTTCCTTCACTCTGCAGTCCGACTCATCCCAGACCATCTCAATTTGGTGGAGGTCGGGGATTGTGGAGGCCAGGTAATCTGATGCAGCACTCCATCATTCTTCTTCTTGGTAAAATAGCCCTTACACAGCCTGGATGTGTGTTGGGTCATTGTCCTGTTGAAAAACAAATGATAGTCCCACTAAGCCCAAACCAGATGGGATGGCATATCGCTGCAGAACGCTGTGGTAGCATGCTAGTTAAGTGTGCCTTGAATTCTAAATAAATCACAAACAGTGTCACCAGAAAAGCACCCCCAAGCCATAACACCTCCTCCTCCATGCTTCACGGTGGGAACCACACATGCGTAGATTATCCGTTCAACTTCTCACACTGGAGGAAGCAAAAGAGAAGGGAAGGGGGGATGAAGAGAAGAGAAGGGATGATGGGACGAGAAGGGATGGGGGATGAAGTGAAGGAAGGGATGGGAGGGGAGGAAGAGAGGAGAAGTGGTCATTCAGACATCAGTCCAATCAGACAACCACCGCTACATTATACACCTCCTCTGATCCTGCAGGGGGAAGGGACTTCAGGGGGAGGTGTATATGGTATGCATCCAGCATCATATGATAGGGAGCCCTGTCTGCTCCCAGGCTGTAGGTGTAGTCTCCTACGATGGGGTGGCCTACCGCCTCACAGTGGACCCTCAGCTGGTGGGTACGACCTGTGTGAGGCTGCAACAGCACTTTGGTGACAAGGTCTCCATTATAAGAACTGTACTTCAACACTGTGAACCGGGTCTGACAGGGCTTGGGGTTCTCAAAACCATCTGTTCCTTGGATACACATCAAGTGTGTTCTTCCCTCTGTGGGGTTTTTACCGACAGAGAAATCTACAGTCATCTTCTCTTCCTCTACCCAGCCTCACACCAGCACTAGGTAGGCCTTGGTAGCTATGGAGTGTTTAAAGCAGTGGTAGGTAGGCATTGGTAGCTCTGCAGTTTTTAAAACAGTGGTAGGTAGGCCTTGGTAGCGCTGCGGTCTTTAAAGCGGTGGTAGGTAGGCCTTGGTAGCGCTGCGGTCTTTAAAGCAGTGGTAGGTAGACATTGGTAGCTCTGCAGTCTTTAAAACAGTGGTAGGTAGGCCTTGGTAGCGCTGCGGTCTTTAAAGCAGTGGTAGGTAGGCCTTGGTAGCTCTGCAGTCTTTAAAGCAGTGGTAGGTAGGCCTTGGTAGCTCTGCAGTCTTTAAAGCAGTGGTAGGTAGGCCTTGATAGCTCTGCGGTCTTTAAAGCAGTGGTAGGTAGGCCTTGGTAGCTCTGCAGTCTTTAAAGCAGTGGTAGGTAGGCCTTGGTAGCTCTGCAGTCTTTAAAGCAGTGGTAGGTAGGCCTTGGTAGCGCTGCAGTCTTTAAAGCATTTGTAGGTAGGCCTTGATAGCTCTGCGGTCTTTAAAGAAGTGGTAGGCCCAACCAACAGCAGCCTTGTTCAGAACCACGCACAGAACCCCACTGGTGGAGTAGTCTGGCTGGTGATAGAACCTGAATCCATAGTATGTCCCGAGGTCGGCCAGCTCAGGGAAGCGGAGACCCAACTGTTTCTGGACCGTGTGTTTCTCATACTACATCTTGCTGTTGATGCGGATGTCCCAGTGCTTATCCGCTATGATGTAGTCACAGCTCTGAAACAGAACCTTCAGACTGTCAACACTGGCAGGTTCCACACCGTTGGCCGATTCCAAACCCTTGGTCGTTTCCATCGGTTCCATACTTGTTGGTTCCACACTGCCAGGTTCCATACCGCCGCCTGGTTCCACACTGGTCGGTTCCCTCAGACTGTCCACACTGCCTTGTTCCACACCGGCAGGTTCCACGCTGGTCGGTTCCCTCAGAATGTCCACACTGCCTTGTTCCACACCGGCAGGTTCCACGCTGGTCGGTTCCCTCAGACTGTCCACACTGCCTTGTTCCACACCGGCAGGTTCCATACTGGTCGGTTCCCTCAGACTGTCCACACTGCCTTGTTCCACACCGGCAGGTTCCATACTGGTCGGCTCCCTCAGACTGTCCACACTGCCTTGTTCCACACCGGCAGGTTCCATACTGGTCGGTTCCCTCAGACTGTCCACACTGCCTTGTTCCACACCGGCAGGTTCCATACTGGTCGGTTCCCTCAGACTGTCCACACTGCCTTGTTCCACACCGGCAGGTTCCATACTGGTCGGTTCCCTCAGACTGTCCACACTGCCTTGTTCCACACCGGCAGGTTCCATGCTGGTCGGTTCCCTCAGACTGTCCACACTGCCTTGTTCCACACCGGCAGGTTCCACGCTCGTCGGTTCCCTCAGACTGTCCACACTGCCTTGTTCCACACCGGCAGGTTCCACACTGGTCGGTTCCCTCAGACTGTCCACACTGCCTTGTTCCACACCGGCAGGTTCCATACTGGTCGGTTCCCTCAGATTGTCCACACTGCCTTGTTCCACACCGGCAGGTTCCACACTGGTCGGTTCCCTCAGACTGTCCACACTGCCTTGTTCCACACCGGCAGGTTCCACACTGGTCGGTTCCCTCAGACTGTCCACACTGCCTTGTTCCACACCGGCAGGTTCCATACTGGTCGGTTCCCTCAGACTGTCCACACTGCCTTGTTCCACAACGGCAGGTTCCATACTGGTCGGTTCCATACTGTTGGTCTGCTCAGTTCAGCTCAGCCCAGCCTGACCTGCTGCTGTTATTAAGTCTGTCATACCACTTATTAATTCCCCTTGCTTCTCTCCTGTAGATCCACATGTAACTGTATCTGTGTCTGTATCTGTGACTGTATCTGTAACTTCAATCACCATAGACTGCTGTAGTAGAGAGAGGTTACATCCCTCTCAGTCCAATCACCAGACTGTTATAGTAGAGAGAGAGGTTACATCCCTCTCAGTCCATCACCAGACTGTTATAGTAGAGAGAGAGAGGTTACATCCCTCTCAGTCCAATCACCAGACTGTTATAGTAGAGAGAGAGGTTACATCCCTCTCAGTCCAATCACCAGACTGTTATAGTAGAGAGAGAGGTTACATACCTCTCAGTCCAATCACCAGACTGTTATAGTAGAGAGAGAGAGAGGTTACATCCCTCTCAGTCCAATCACCAGACTGTTATAGTAGAGAGAGAGGTTACATCCCTCTCAGTCCAATCACCAGACTGTTATAGTAGAGAGAGAGGTTACATACCTCTCAGTCCAATCACCAGACTGTTATAGTAGAGAGAGAGAGGTTACATCCCTCTCAGTCCAATCACCAGACTGTTATAGTAGAGAGAGAGGTTACATCCCTCTCAGTCCAATCACCAGACTGTTATAGTAGAGAGAGAGAGAGGTTACATCCCTCTCAGTCCATCACCAGACTGTTATAGTAGAGAGAGAGAGAGGTTACATCCCTCTCAGTCCAATCACCAGACTGTTATAGTAGAGAGAGAGAGAGGTTACATCCCTCTCAGTCCAATCACCAGACTGTTATAGTAGAGAGAGAGAGAGGTTACATCCCTCTCAGTCCAATCACCAGACTTTTATAGTAGAGAGAGAGAGAGGTTACATCCCTCTCAGTCCATCACCAGACTGTTATAGTAGAGAGAGAGAGAGGTTACATCCCTCTCAGTCCAATCACCAGACTGTTATAGTAGAGAGAGAGAGAGGTTACATCCCTCTCAGTCCAATCACCAGACTGTTATAGTAGAGAGAGAGGTTACATCCCTCTCAGTCCAATCACCAGACTGTTATAGTAGAGAGAGAGGTTACATCCCTCTCAATCCAATCACCAGACTGTTATAGTAGAGAGAGAGAGAGGTTACATCCCTCTCAGTCCAATCACCAGACTGTTATAGTAGAGAGAGAGAGAGGTTACATCCCTCTCAGTCCAATCACCAGACTGTTATAGTAGAGGGAGAGAGGTTACATCCCTCTCAGTCCAATCACCAGACTGTTATAGTAGAGAGAGAGAGGTTACATCCCTCTCAGTCCAATCACCAGACTGTTATAGTAGAGAGAGAGGTTACATCCCTCTCAGTCCAATCACCAGACTGTTATAGTAGAGAGAGAGGTTACATCCCTCTCAGTCCAATCACCAGACTGTTATAGTAGAGAGAAAGGTTACATCCCTCTCAGTCCAATCACCAGACTGTTATAGTAGAGAGAGAGGTTACATCCCTCTCAGTCCAATCACCAGACTGTTATAGTAGAGAGAGAGGTTACATCCCTCTCAGTCCAATCACCAGACTGTTATAGTAGAGAGAGAGAGGTTACATCCCTCTCAGTCCAATCACCAGACTGTTATAGTAGAGAGAGAGAGAGGTTACATCCCTCTCAGTCCAATCACCAGACTGTTATAGTAGAGAGAGAGGTTACATCCCTCTCAGTCCAATCACCAGACTGTTATAGCAGAGAGAGAGAGGTTACATCCCTCGCAGTCCAATCACCAGACTGTTATACCTGCCGGTGTCTTATTTTCCTCAATTAAGTTTGAAAAATAGGATGATTGAGCAGCAGTGAGGGCTCTGTCCTGTCTTTCCAAGCTAGTCGGAAGACTTCCAGTTTGGTGTGGCGCCATTTCCATTCCAATGTTCTGGAAGCTTGCTTCAGGGCTCGGGTATTTTCTGTATACCAGGGAGCTAGTTTCTTATGACAAATGATTTGTGTTTTTAGGGGTGCAACTGCATCTAGGGTATTACGCAAGGTTAAATTTAGTCCCTCATTTAGGTGGTAAAACAATGTTTGTACTCTGACGTCCTTGGGTAGGTGGAGGTAGTCTTGTAGGGCATCTAGGAATCTTTGGGTTGTCCGAGAATTTACAGCACAGCTTTTGATGATCCTTGGTTGGCGTCTGAGCAGATTATTTGTTGCGATTGCAAACGTAATAAAATAGTGGTCCGATAGTCCAGGATTATGAGGAAAAACATTAAGATCTACAACATTTATTCCACGGGACAAAACTAGGTCCAGAGTATGACTGTGGCAGTGAGTAGGTCCAGAGACATGTTGGACAAAACCCACTGAGTCGATGATGGCTCCGAAAGCCTTTTGGAGTGGGTCTGTGGACTTTTCCATGTGAATATTAAAGTCACCAAAAATGTGAATATTATCTGTCATGACAACAAGATCCGATAGGAATTCAGGGAACTCAGTGAAGAACGCTGTATATGGCCCAGGAGGCCTGTAAACAGTAGCTATAAAAAGTGATTGAGTAGGCTGCATAGATTTCATTACTAGAAGCTCAAATAGACGAAAACGCAGTCGTTTTTTTTGTCAATTGAAATTTGCTATTGTAAATGTTAGCAACACTTTCGCCTTTGAGAGATGCGCGAGGGGATATGGTTACTAGTGTAACCAGGAGGTGAGGCCTCATTTAACACAGTAAATGCATCAGGCTTAAGCCATGTTTCAGTCAGGCCAATCACATCAAGATTATGATCAGTGATTAGTTCCTTGACTATAACTGCCTTGGAAGTGAGGGACCTAACATTAAGTAGCCCTATTTTGAGATGTGAGATATCACAATCTCTTTCAATAATGACAGGATTGGAGGAGGTCTTTATTCCAGTGAGATTGCGAAGGCGAACACCACCATGTTTAGTTTTGCCAAACTAGATCGAGGCACAGACACGGTCTCAATGGGGATAGCTGAGCTGACTACACTGACTGTGCTAGTGGCAGACTCCACTAAACTGGCAGGCTGGCTAACAGCCTGCTGCCTGGCCTGCACCCTATTTCATTGTGGAGCTAGAGGAGTTAGAGCCCTGTCTATGTTGGTAGATAAGATGAGAGCACCCCTCCAGCTAGGATGGAGTCCGTCACTCCTTAGCAGGCCAGGCTTGGTCCTGTTTGTGGGTGACTCCCAGAAAGAGGGCCAATTATCTACAAATTCTATCTTTTGGGAGGGGCAGAAAACAGTTTTCAACCAGCGATTGAGTTGTGAGACTCTGCTGTAGAGCTCATCACTCCCCCTAACTAGGAGGGGGCCAGAGATAATTACTCGATGCCGACACATCTTTCTAGCTGATTTACACGCTGAAGCTATGTTGCTCTTGGTGACCTCTGACTGTTTCATCCTTACATCGTTGGTGCCGACGTGGATAACAATGTCCCTATTCTCTCTACACTCGCCAGTTTTAGCTTTAGCCAGCACCATCTTCAGCTGTAACGTCGGTAGCCCTGCCCCCTGGTAAACAGTGTATGATCGCTGGATGATTCATTTTAAGTCTAATACTACGGGTAATGGAGTCGCCAATGACTAGGGTTTTCACTTTGTCCGAGCTAATGGTGGGAGGCTTCGGCGTCTCAGACCCCGTAACGGGAGGAGGAGAGACCAGAGAAGGCTCGACCTCTGACTCCGATCCGTTGCTTAATGGGGAAAACCGGTTGAAAGTTTCTGTCGGCTGAATGAGAGATAGTAGGAATGCACCGGTGGAGCATTCCTACAGCATTTCCTTCCAGAAGCCATGAGAAAGTTGTCCCGGCTGCGGGGACTGTGCGGGGGGATTTATACTAACGTTACTATCTGTACTTACTGGTGGCACAGACGCTGTTTCATCCTTTCCTACACTGAAATGACCCTTGCCTAACGATTGCGTCTGAAGCTGGGCGTGCAGCACAGCAATCCCTGTATATAGCCATGTCATTACCTCGTACCCCTGCACATTCTCTCAGTACTGGTACTCCCTGTATATAGCCATGTCATTACCTCGTACCCCTGCACATTCTCTCAGTACTGGTACTCCCTGTATATAGCCTTGTTATTACCTCGTACCCCTGCACATTCTCTCAGTACCGGTACTTCCTGTATATAGCCATGTTATTACCTCGTACCCCTGCACAGTCTCTCAGTACTGGTACTTCCTGTATATAGCCATGTCATTACCTCGTACCCCTGCACATTCTCTCAGTACCGGTACTCCCTGTATATGGCCATGTTATTAATATTTTATTGTTCTTCCACCTCATGGCTTGGTTTTTGCTCTGACATGCACAGTCAACTGTGGGACCTTATCTAGACAGGTGTGTGCCTTTCCGGATCATGTCCAATCAATTGAATTTACCACAGGTGGACTCCAAGACTCCAAAGTTGTAGAAATATCTCAAGGATTGTCAATGGAAACAGGAATGCACCTGAGCTCAATTTCAGCGTACCGGGCAGAGCCAGAATGAGACCCGGCACAGCTAGAGAAAGAGATCCTACCATCGTCCAGCCATCAGCCAGGTGCGGCTGATCTCTCAGCGCTGAGGGAGCTGTCTTCCTCTGGGCCCTTCACAGTCGCAGCCTCCATCTCCCGACACCCAGGGGACCGGACCAGCGCACCATGCTGCATTCACCTCGACTGTCTACGCTACCAGGTGGTAGAGGTACGGCTGGCGGGCGACACCCGGGCCCTGAACAGTCTACGCTACCTGGTGGTAGAGGTACGGCTGGCGGGCGACACCCGGGCCCTGAACAGTCTACGCTACCTGGTGGTAGAGGTACGGCTGGCGGGCGACACCCGGGCCCTGAACAGTCTACGCTACCTGGTGGTAGAGGTATGGCTGGCGGGCCTCACCCGGGCCCTGAACAGTCTACGCTACCTGGTGGTAGAGGTACGGCTGGCGGGCGACACCCGGGCCCTGAACAGTCTACGCTACCTGGTGGTAGAGGTACGGCTGGCGGGCGACACCCGGGCCCTGAACAGTCTACGCTACCTGGTGGTAGAGGTACGGCTGGCGGGCGACACCCGGGCCCTGAACAGTCTACGCTACCTGGGGGTAGAGGTACGGCTGGCGGGCGACACCCGGGCACTGAACAGTCTACGCTACCTGGTGGTAGAGGTACGGCTGGCGGGCGACACCCGGGCCCTGAACAGTCTACGCTACCTGGTGGTAGAGGTACGGCTGGCGGGCGACACCCGGGCCCTGAACAGTCTACGCTACCTGGTGGTAGAGGTACGGCTGGCGGGCGACACCCGGGCCCTGAACAGTCTACGCTACCTGGTGGTAGAGGTACGGCTGGCGGGCGACACCCGGGCCCTGAACAGTCTACGCTACCTGGTGGTGGAGGTACGGCTGGCGGGCGACACCCGGGCCCTGAACAGTCTACGCTACCAGGTGGTAGAGATGCGGCTGGCGGGCGACACCCGGGCCCTGAACAGTCTACGCTACCTGGTGGTAGAGGTACGGCTGGCGGGCGACACCCGGGCCCTGAACAGTCTACGCTACCTGGTGGTAGAGGTACTGCTGGCGGGCGACACCCGGGCCCTGAACAGTCTACGCTACCTGGTGGTAGAGGTACGGCTGGCGGGCGACACCCGGGCCCTGAACAGAGCCACACCGAACCCACGAGGCAGAGCCACACCTGCCCACGAGGCAGAGCCACACCTGCCCACGAGGCAGAGCCACACCCGCCCACGAGGCAGAATCACACCTGCCCACGAGGCTGCCGCTACAGGCCACGCCCGGGCCCTGAACACAGCCACGCCCGCCCACGAGGCAGAGCCACACCTGCGCACGAGGCAGAACCACACCTGCCCACGAGGCAGAGCCACACCTGCCCACGAGGCAGAGCCACACCTGCGCACGAGGCAGAATCACACCTGCCCACGAGGCTGCCGCTACAGGCCACGCCCGGGCCCTGAACACAGCCACACCCGCCCATGAGGCAGAACCACAACCGCCCACGAGGCAGAACCACACCTGCCCACGAGGCAGAACCACACCTGCCCACTAGGCTGCCGCTACAGGCCATGCCCGGGAACTGCAGTGGCTGGGCGACCAGGTAGGAGGCAAGATAACCATCATATCCAATCTCTGGTATGCTATCCACCAAATCCACAAGTGTGTTAGGCTTGCCTTTAACCTTGAGACATGCCTGAGACACAGAGAGGTTGTGAATTTAGTGGTACTCAGCAGCGTTAAGAGCACTGTAGTGAGAACATTTGAGGAATCCATGGTACTGACCAACGGTCTTCATGTCTTCTTTGTCACTGCACACGTTGGTGCCTAAGCTCGCATGAATTCGATGCTCTGTTTATCATCTGACTGTAAGGCCGATATCAGGTGGCGTCTGCCTGCTTGCTCGTCTTAATAACCGTTTTCTTTAAATAGAGGCTTGCGTAACAGAGTCGTGAAAGGTGGAGTTCCATTACGGAGGGGTCACTGGCTGGTGTTACGTCATAACTGGTGTCCATGTTCTTGTTGTCCAGTAGTATTCCATGGACACTGCCTGGAATCCCCATCTTCTTTCTCTTGATCTCTCTCTTTCTGTCTTTCTTTCTTTCTATCTTTCTCTCTCTCTCTCTCGCTCTCTCTCTCTGTCTCTCTCTCTCTCGCTCTCTCTCTCGCTCTCTCTCTCTCGCTCTCTCTCACTCTCTCGCTCTCTCTGTCTCTCTCACTCTCTCTCTCTCTCTCTCTCGCTCTCTCGCTCACTCTCTCTCTCGCTCTCTCTCTCTCTCGCTCTCTCGCTCTCTCTCGCTCACTCTCTCTCGCTCTCTCTCTCTCTCGCTCACTCTCTCTCTCGCTCTCTCGCTCACTCTCTCTCTCGCTCACTCTCTCTCTCGCTCACTCTCTGTCGCTCTCTCTCTCGCTCACTCTCTCGCTCACTCTCTCTCTCTCTCTCTCGCTCACTCTCTCTCTATTTCTGTCTCCCCCCGCTCTCGCTCTCTCCCACCCTCCCTAACTCCTTCCCTCCTCAAATATTAGTTTCTTGACAGTAGTGTATAACTCAACATCCTCGTAGGTTCTAATTCAGCTGTTTCTCACATTAACTCAAACCGGTCTGTCTCAACCTCACCGACCTCTTGATCTCATTTAAATACAGCTGCTCCAAGTTAACGAACACATTCAGAGTTCCTTGTTATCGTCAAGAAGAGCGATAACATTAGTTCTGAGTTGGTGGTCTCTCCCAGAGGGAGTCTGTCTTGTTCTGATTTACTGTGTTTGATGATAACGTGAGATCAAAAAAAAAGGCAGTGAAGAGGTTTAAATAACAAATAAACATTCTCTCAGATGATTAAAGAGAGATGTCATATATTAATCTGATTGTACTCGTATTATACTGTAAAGTAGTGTAATCTATGTTTTAGGTATGATAGATGTTCAGCACGAGGTGTGTTGTTCAGACAAATGATCACTGGGATTATGTTGTTGCTGTGATGTCAGGATGAATTGCATTGTGTTACTTGGCCCCAGTCTCAGTGCGTCATCAGCAGTTTGGAAAAACATCAGCTTCTACAACAGCAGCAAGTACATGTTTTAATTCAATAAGTAACAGTTGGTTTTGTCTTGTAGGACAGTTGATTCAATAAGTACCTGTTGGTTTTGTCTTGTAGGACAGTTGATTCAATAAGTACCTGTTGGTTTTGTCTTGCAGGGCAGTTGATTCAATAAGTACCTGTTGGTTTTATCTTGTAGGACAGTTGATTCAATAAGTACCTGTTGGTTTTGTCTTGCAGGGCAGTTGATTCAATAAGTACCTGTTGGTTTTATCTTGTAGGACAGTTGATTCAATAAGTACCTGTTGGTTTTATCTTGTAGGACAGTTGATTCAATAAGTACCTGTTGGTTTTGTCTTGTAGGGCAGTTGATTCAATAAGTGCCTGTTGGTTTTATCTTGTAGGACAGTTGATTCAATAAGTACCTGTTGGTTTTGTCTTGTAGGGCAGTTGATTCAATAAGTACCTGTTGGTTTTATCTTGTAGGACAGTTGATTCAATAAGTACCTGTTGGTTTTGTCTTGCAGGGCAGTTGATTCAATAAGTACCTGTTGGTTTTGTCTTGTAGGGCAGTTGATTCAATAAGTACCTGTTGGTTTTATCTTGTAGGACAGTTGATTCAATAAGTACCTGTTGGTTTTGTCTTGTAGGGCAGTTGATTCAATAAGTACCTGTTGGTTTTATCTTGTAGGACAGTTGATTCAATAAGTACCTGTTGGTTTTGTCTTGCAGGGCAGTTGATTCAATAAGTACCTGTTGGTTTTATCTTGTAGGACAGTTGATTCAATAAGTACCTGTTGGTTTTGTCTTGTAGGGCAGTTGATTCAATAAGTACCTGTTGGTTTTATCTTGTAGGACAGTTGATTCAATAAGTACCTGTTGGTTTTGTCTTGCAGGGCAGTTGATTCAATAAGTACCTGTTGGTTTTATCTTGTAGGACAGTTGATTCAATAAGTACCTGTTGGTTTTATCTTGTAGGACAGTTGATTCAATAAGTACCTGTTGGTTTTGTCTTGTAGGGCAGTTGATTCAATAAGTGCCTGTTGGTTTTATCTTGTAGGACAGTTGATTCAATAAGTACCTGTTGGTTTTGTCTTGTAGGGCAGTTGATTCAATAAGTACCTGTTGGTTTTATCTTGTAGGACAGTTGATTCAATAAGTACCTGTTGGTTTTGTCTTGCAGGGCAGTTGATTCAATAAGTACCTGTTGGTTTTGTCTTGTAGGGCAGTTGATTCAATAAGTACCTGTTGGTTTTATCTTGTAGGACAGTTGATTCAATAAGTACCTGTTGGTTTTGTCTTGTAGGGCAGTTGATTCAATAAGTACCTGTTGGTTTTATCTTGTAGGACAGTTGATTCAATAAGTACCTGTTGGTTTTGTCTTGCAGGGCAGTTGATTCAATAAGTACCTGTTGGTTTTATCTTGTAGGACAGTTGATTCAATAAGTACCTGTTGGTTTTGTCTTGTAGGGCAGTTGATTCAATAAGTACCTGTTGGTTTTATCTTGTAGGACAGTTGATTCAATAAGTACCTGTTGGTTTTGTCTTGCAGGGCAGTTGATTCAATAAGTACCTGTTGGTTTTATCTTGTAGGACAGTTGATTCAATAAGTACCTGTTGGTTTTGTCTTGTAGGGCAGTTGATTCAATAAGTACCTGTTGGTTTTATCTTGTAGGACAGTTGATTCAATAAGTACCTGTTGGTTTTGTCTTGTAGGGCAGTTGATTCAATAAGTACCTGTTGGTTTTGTCTTGTAGGGCAGTTGATTCAATAAGTACCTGTTGGTTTTATCTTGTAGGACAGTTGATTCAATAAGTACCTGTTGGTTTTGTCTTGTAGGGCAGTTGATTCAATAAGTACCTGTTGGTTTTGTCTTGTAGGACAGATGATTCAATAGTAACTGTTGGTTTTGTCTTGTAGGACAGTTGATTCAATAGTTATTGTTGGTTTTGTCTTGCAGGACAGTTGATTCAATAGTACCTGTTGGTTTTGTCTTGTAGGACAGTTGATTCAATAGTACCTGTTGGTTTTATCTTGTAGGACAGTTGATTCAATAAGTACCTGTTGGTTTTGTCTTGTAGGACAGTTGATTCAATAGTTACTGTTGGTTTTATCTTGTAGAGCAGTTGATTCAATAGTACCTGTTGGTTTTATCTTGTAGGACAGTTGATTCAATAAGTACCTGTTGGTTTTATCTTGTAGGGCAGTTGATTCAATAGTTACTGTTGGTTTTGTCTTGCAGGGCAGTTGATTCAATAAGTACCTGTTGGTTTTATCTTGCAGGACAGTTGATTCAATAAGTACCTGTTGGTTTTGTCTTGTAGGACAGTTGATTCAATAAGTACCTGTTGGTTTTATCTTGCAGGACAGTTGATTCAATAAGTACCTGTTGGTTTTGTCTTGTAGGACAGTTGATTCAATAGTTACTGTTGGTTTTATCTTGTAGAGCAGTTGATTCAATAGTACCTGTTGGTTTTATCTTGTAGGACAGTTGATTCAATAAGTACCTGTTGGTTTTATCTTGTAGGGCAGTTGATTCAATAGTTACTGTTGGTTTTGTCTTGCAGGGCAGTTGATTCAATAGTACCTGTTGGTTTTGTCTTGTAGGACAGTTGATTCAATAAGTACCTGTTGGTTTTATCTTGCAGGGCAGTTGATTCAATAGTTTTTGTTGGTTTTGTCTTGTAGGACAGTTGATTCAATAAGTACCTGTTGGTTTTATCTTGCAGGGCAGTTGATTCAATAGTTTTTGTTGGTTTTGTCTTGTAGGACAGTTGATTCAATAAGTACCTGTTGGTTTTGTCTTGTAGGGCAGTTGATTCAATAGTTACTGTTGGTTTTGTCTTGTAGGACAGTTGATTCAATAGTACCTGTTGGTTTTATCTTGCAGGGCAGTTGATTCAATAGTTTTTGTTGGTTTTGTCTTGCAGGGCAGTTGATTCAATAGTTTTTGTTGGTTTTGTCTTGCAGGGCAGTTGATTCAATAGTTACTGTTGGTTTTGTCTTGTAGGAAAGTTGATTCAATAAGTACCTGTTGGTTTTGTCTTGCAGGGCAGTTGATTCAATAGTTACTGTTGGTTTTGTCTTGTAGGGCAGTTGATTCAATAAGTACCTGTTGGTTTTGTCTTGTAGGGCAGTTGATTCAATAAGTACCTGTTGGTTTTATCTTGTAGGACAGTTGATTCAATAAGTACCTGTTGGTTTTGTCTTGTAGGGCAGTTGATTCAATAAGTACCTGTTGGTTTTGTCTTGTAGGACAGATGCTTCAATAGTAACTGTTGGTTTTGTCTTGTAGGACAGTTGATTCAATAGTTATTGTTGGTTTTGTCTTGCAGGACAGTTGATTCAATAGTACCTGTTGGTTTTGTCTTGTAGGACAGTTGATTCAATAGTACCTGTTGGTTTTATCTTGTAGGACAGTTGATTCAATAAGTACCTGTTGGTTTTGTCTTGTAGGACAGTTGATTCAATAGTTACTGTTGGTTTTATCTTGTAGAGCAGTTGATTCAATAGTACCTGTTGGTTTTATCTTGTAGGACAGTTGATTCAATAAGTACCTGTTGGTTTTATCTTGTAGGGCAGTTGATTCAATAGTTACTGTTGGTTTTGTCTTGCAGGGCAGTTGATTCAATAAGTACCTGTTGGTTTTATCTTGCAGGACAGTTGATTCAGTAAGTACCTGTTGGTTTTGTCTTGTAGGACAGTTGATTCAATAAGTACCTGTTGGTTTTATCTTGCAGGACAGTTGATTCAATAAGTACCTGTTGGTTTTGTCTTGTAGGACAGTTGATTCAATAGTTACTGTTGGTTTTATCTTGTAGAGCAGTTGATTCAATAGTACCTGTTGGTTTTATCTTGTAGGACAGTTGTTTCAATAAGTACCTGTTGGTTTTATCTTGTAGGGCAGTTGATTCAATAGTTACTGTTGGTTTTGTCTTGCAGGGCAGTTGATTCAATAGTACCTGTTGGTTTTGTCTTGTAGGACAGTTGATTCAATAAGTACCTGTTGGTTTTATCTTGCAGGGCAGTTGATTCAATAGTTTTTGTTGGTTTTGTCTTGTAGGACAGTTGATTCAATAAGTACCTGTTGGTTTTATCTTGCAGGGCAGTTGATTCAATAGTTTTTGTTGGTTTTGTCTTGTAGGACAGTTGATTCAATAAGTACCTGTTGGTTTTGTCTTGTAGGGCAGTTGATTCAATAGTTACTGTTGGTTTTGTCTTGTAGGACAGTTGATTCAATAGTACCTGTTGGTTTTATCTTGCAGGGCAGTTGATTCAATAGTTTTTGTTGGTTTTGTCTTGCAGGGCAGTTGATTCAATAGTTTTTGTTGGTTTTGTCTTGCAGGGCAGTTGATTCAATAGTTACTGTTGGTTTTGTCTTGTAGGACAGTTGATTCAATAAGTACCTGTTGGTTTTGTCTTGCAGGGCAGTTGATTCAATAGTTACTGTTGGTTTTGTCTTGTAGGGCAGTTGATTCAATAGTTTTTGTTGGTTTTGTCTTGCAGGGCAGTTGATTCAATAAGTACCTGTTGGTTTTGTCTTGTAGGGCAGTTGATTCAATAAGTACCTGTTGGTTTTGTCTTGCAGGGCAGTTGATTCAATAGTTTTTTATGGTTTTGTCTTGCAGGGCAGTTGATTCAATAAGTACCTGTTGGTTTTATCTTGCAGGGCAGTTGATTCAATAGTTTTTGTTGGTTTTGTCTTGTAGGACAGTTGATTCAATAAGTACCTGTTGGTTTTGTCTTGTAGGGCAGTTGATTCAATAGTTACTGTTGGTTTTGTCTTGTAGGACAGTTGATTCAATAGTACCTGTTGGTTTTGTCTTGCAGGGCAGTTGATTCAATAGTTTTTGTTGGTTTTGTCTTGCAGGGCAGTTGATTCAATAGTTACTGTTGGTTTTGTCTTGTAGGACAGTTGATTCAATAAGTACCTGTTGGTTTTGTCTTGCAGGGCAGTTGATTCAATAGTTACTGTTGGTTTTGTCTTGTAGGGCAGTTGATTCAATAGTTTTTGTTGGTTTTGTCTTGCAGGGCAGTTGATTCAATAAGTACCTGTTGGTTTTGTCTTGTAGGGCAGTTGATTCAATAAGTACCTGTTGGTTTTGTCTTGCAGGGCAGTTGATTCAATAGTTTTTTATGGTTTTGTCTTGCAGGGCAGTTGATTCAATAAGTACCTGTTGGTTTTGTCTTGCAGGGCAGTTGATTCAATAGTTACTGTTGGTTTTGTCATGGGGATATCTCCACACCCATTCCCTCCCTCCCACCTCCCTACTCTCCTCTCACCCTAAATCTGAGAAGGAAGGAAACTCCTGATTAGATCTAAGAGTTAATTGCCCTTGTCGTATTCTATCGACGTCATGGATGAATTTCTGATATTCGCCTGCAAAGGATTAGCATACCTGTAGATGGCAGACAGATCACACTCCAAAGGATTAGCATACCTGTAGATGGCAGACAGACCACACTGCAAGGGATTAGCATACCTGTAGATGGCAGACAGATCACACTGCAAGGGATTAGCATACCTGTAGATGGCAGACAGATCACACTGCAAGGGGTTAGCATACCTGTAGATGGCAGACAGACCACACTGCAAGGGATTAGCATACCTGTAGATGGCAGACAGATCACACTGCAAGGGATTAGCATACCTGTAGATGGCAGACAGATCACACTGCAAGGGGTTAGCATACCTTTAGATGGCAGACAGATCACACTGCAAGGGATTAGCATACCTGTAGATGGCAGACAGAGTTAACTCACTGACTGCAGCTGTATTTGTATTTATTTTGGATCCCCATTAGTTCCTGCCAAGGCAGCAGCTACTCTTCCTGGGGTTTATTATGGATCCCCATTAGTTCCTGCCAAGGCAGCAGCTACTCTTCCTGGGGTTTATTATGGATCCCCATTAGTTCCTGCCAAGGCAGCAGCTACTCTTCCTGGTGTTTATTATGGATCCCTATTAGTTCCTGCCAAGGCAGCAGCTACTCTTCCTGGGGTTTATTATGGATCCCCATTAGTTCCTGCCAAGGCAGAAGCTACTCCTCCTGGGGTTTATTATGGATCCCCATTAGTTCCTGCCATGGCATCAGCTACTCTTCCTGGGGTTTATTAAGGATCCCCATTAGTTCCTGCCAAGGCAGAAGCTACTCCTCCTGGGGTTTATTATGGATCCCCATTAGTTCCTGCCATGGCATCAGCTACTCTTCCTGGGGTTTATTATGGATCCCCATTAGTTCCTGCCAAGGCAGCAGCTACTCTTCCTGGAGTTTATTATGGATCCCCATCAGTTCCTGCCAAGGCAGCAGCTACTCTTCCTGGGGTTTATTATGGATCCCCATTAGTTCCTGCCAAGGCAGAAGCTACTCCTCCTGGGGTTTATTATGGATCCCCATTAGTTCCTGCCATGGCATCAGCTACTCTTCCTGGGGTTTATTATGGATCCCCATTAGTTCCTGCCAAGGCAGCAGCTACTCTTCCTGGAGTTTATTATGGATCCCCATCAGTTCCTGCCAAGGCAGCAGCTACTCTTCCTGGGGTTTATTATGGATCCCCATTAGTTCCTGCCAAGGCAGAAGCTACTCCTCCTGGGGTTTATTATGGATCCCCATTAGTTCCTGCCATGGCATCAGCTACTCTTCCTGGGGTTTATTATGGATCCCCATTAGTTCCTGCCAAGGCAGCAGCTACTCTTCCTGGAGTTTATTATGGATTCCCATTAGTTCCTGTCAAGGCAGCAGCTACTCTTCCTGGAGTTTATTATGGATTCCCATTAGTTCCTGCCAAGGCACTATGTCACGTTCCTGACCTTATTTTTCCTTTGTTTAACTTTGTTTAGTTGGTCAGGACGTGAGCTGGTTGGATAGTCTATGTTTTGTGTTTCTATGTTGGGGTTAATGTGTTGCCTGATATGGTTCTCAATTAGAGGCAGGTGTTTGACGTTTCCTCTGATTGAGAACCATATTAAGGTAGGGTGTTCTCACTGTTTGTTTGTGGGTGGTTGTCTTCCGTGTCTGTATGTTTACCACACGGGACTGTTTCGTTTGTCGTTCGTGTATGTAGTCTGTTCCTGTTCGTGCGTTCTTCGTTTATTTGTAAGTTCTCAAGTCCAGGTCTGTCTACATCGTTTACTTGTTTTGTAGTTTGTTAAAGTGTTTTCGTGTTACGTCTTTACTTTAATAAATATTCGTTATATCAACATTTCACGCTGCGCTTTGGTCCAATCCCTACTCCTCCTCTTCAGACGAAGAGGAGGAGAACGACCGTTACACAGTAGCTACTCTTCCTGGGGTACAGCAAAATTAAGGCAATTTATACAATTTAAAAAACATTACAGTACATTCTCAGACTGTGTGCCCTCAGGCCCCTGCTACACCACTACCACATATCTACAGTACTACATACATGTGTACGTGTGTGTATAATGCGTATGCTATCGTATGTGTGTTTGTGTTGTTTCACAGTCGCCCGGCTGTTCCATAAGGTGTTTTTTGTCAATGTCAAATTGCAAATGCTTGTCAATATTTCTTATTGATTGATGAGTGAAAATGTGTTTTTCCTGTTTTACAGTAGTTTTTTGGGGAGAAACATTTTGTTTTTATTTATTAATTTCTGAATCACAAAAGTTTGTCCTTTATGAGAGAATACAGTTATGACAAAATGTTTGAGTTTAGAGGATAGATTGCTTATGTAGGTTGATAGTTAAGTACACCATACAACTATTTACTGTCCCGTGTGGCTCAGTTGGTAGAGCATGGCGCTTGCAACGCCAGGGTTGTGGGTTCTTTCCCCTTGGGGGGACCAGGATGAATATGTATGAACTTTCCAATTTTTAAGTCGCTCTGGATAAGAGCGTCTGCTAAATGATGTAAATGTACTGTTAATTTTACAGTAATAACTTTATATTATAACTTTAGCCATCTCTTGGAAATCCTGGCCATAAACATGAAATACAAATGTTTTAGATATTTCCTGTAGATGTATGTATTTACTGATTGCTTACCCATGATAATGGACAGTCAGACGAGTCAACTTATTACCAATTCATATGGTGTTCATTATCTGTGTTGTTGAGTGACATATCGTTATTTTTACATTTACATTATTTAGCTGACGCTCTTATCCAGAGCGACTTACAAATTGGAAAGTTCATACATATTCATCCTGGTCCCCCCGTGGGGAATGAACCCACAACCCTGGCGTTGCAAGCGCCATGCTCTACCAACTGACCCACACAGACCACTGTGGGTCTGCCAAGCCACGGGATCCTGATGGATGATAGAGGGACTAGTCTACAGCTTAAAAAGAACATACTGTGATTTTTGTATCTCACACCAATATGTTGTTGAATAGTGAGATTATGACAATGATGCTTTAAAAAAAGAAAAATGACTCTGTACCTTTAAGAGAAAAATACATTAAACATTGATTCATGCTTTGAAATGGAACGTATCTCTCATGAGACAGGGTTGGTTGTAATTTCATGCACAGGCACACCAATCTGTTGTTGAATAGTGAGATTCTGGAAGGATTCGTTAGTCACCCGTTACAGTTAGCTGTATTATGTATTCATGAGTAGCAGCTGCATTTGGGCTGGACCTGTGTGGCTGATGACATTAGATACAAAAGCATCAACCCTGTAATTTGTGGGGCAGTTCTTGGCTTTAAAGTGTACAGCATGTCACTGTGTAGTAGGTGTGGTAGATGTGTATTTACATTCAGAATATTCAAGTTTACATTCCATGTTTACAATTGATCACCTTAAACCTGAACGTTTTCATTTATTTTAAGCTTTCTTCCTGTAGGATCCCATGTACTTTGACCTTATATCAAAGTATTTAGGATTAGTAGACTCTTTGCAAAATAATCTGTATTTTAAACTCCCAGACCTTCAACGTGATGGAAAAAAGCAGCTTTAGTTTGTAATGGTAGCAATAATGAGTGGCATGAAAGTTGAGACCAATGTAGTTGGGAATGTATACTGAAAAAACATGGAAATGCAACATGTAAAGTGTTTCATGAGCTGAAATAAAAGATCCTAGAATTTTTCCACCCGATGAAACTGAGGAGTATTTCTGTCTGTAATAAAGCCCTTTCGTGGGGAAAAACTAATTCTGAGCCGGGCCGGGCTCCCAAATGCCCTCCCAGGCCCACCCATGGCTGCGTCCCTGCCCAGTCATGTGAAATCCATAGATTAGGGCCTAAAGAATTTATTTCAATTGACTTAGTTCGTTATATGAACTGTAACTCAGTAAAATCTTAGAAATTGTTGCATGTGGCTTTTATATTTCTGTTCTTTATAAAATAGTTACAGGACACTGCATATGGTGCTCCATGCTGGGGTAATAAGGGCTGGGGTAATAAGGGCTGGGTTAATAAGGGCTGGGGTAATAAGGGCTGGGATAATAAGGGCTGGGGTAATAAGGGCTGGGGTAATAAGGGCTGGGGTAATAAGGGCTGGGGTAATAAGGGCTGGGGTAATAAGGGCTGGGGTAATAAGGGCTGGGGTAATTAGGGCTGGGGTAATAAGGGCTGGGGTAATAAGGGCTGGGGTAATAAGGGCTGGGGTAATAAGGGCTGGGATAATAAGGGCTGGGGTAATAAGGGCTGGGGTAATAAGGGCTGGGGTAATAAGGGCTGGGGTAATAAGGGCTGGGGTAATAAAGGCTGGGGTAATAAGGGCTGGGGTAATAAGGTTAATAAGGGCTGGGGTAATAAGGGCTGGGGTAATTAGGGCTGGGGTAATAAGGTTAATTAGGGCTGGGGTAATAAGGGCTGGGGTAATAAGGGCTGGGGTTATTAGGGCTGGGGTAATAAGGTTAATTAGGGCTGGGGTAATAAGGGCTGGTGTAATAAAGGCTGGGGTAATAAGGGCTGGGGTAATAAGGGCTGGGGTAATAAAGGCTGGGGTAATAAGGGCTGGGATAATAAGGGCTGGGGTAATAAGGGCTGGGGTAATAAGGTTAATAAGGGCTGGGTTAATAAGGGCTGGGATAATAAGGGTAATAAGGGCTGGGATAATAAGTGTAATAAGGGCTGGGATAATAAGGGTAATAAGGGTAATAAGGGCTGGGATAATAAGGGTAATAAGGGCTGGGGTAATAAGGGCTGGGATAATAAGGGTAATAAGGGCTGGGGTAATAAGGGCTGGGATAATAAGGGCTGGGATAATAAGGGTAATAAGGGTAATAAGGGCTGGGATAATAAGGGCTGGGATAATAAGGGTAATAAGGGTAATAAGGGCTGGGATAATAAGGGCTGGGATAATAAGGGCTGGGATAATAAGGGTAATAAGGGTAATAAGGGCTGGGATAATAAGGGCTGGGATAATAAGGGTAATAAGGGCTGGGTTAATAAGGGCTGGGATAATAAGGGTAATAAGGGCTGGGATAATAAGGGCTGGGATAATAAGGGTAATAAGGGCTGGGGTAATAAGGGCTGGGATAATAAGGTCTGGGATAATAAGGGCTGGGATAATAAGGGTAATAAGGGCTGGGGTAATAAGGGCTGGGATAATAAGGGTAATAAGGGCTGGGGTAATAAGGGCTGGGATAATAAGGGTAATAAGGGCTGGGATAATAAGGGTAATAGGGGCTGGGATAATAAGGGTAATAAGGGCTGGGATAATAAGGGCTGGGATAATAAGGGTAATAAGGGCTGGGATAATAAGGGCTGGGATAATAAGGGCTGGGGTAATTAGGGCTGGGGTAATAAAGGTAATAAGGGCTGGGGTAATAAGGGTAATAAGGGCTGGGGTAATAAGGGTAATAAGGGCTGGGATAATAAGGGCTGGGATAATAAGGGTAATAAGGGCTGGGGTAATAATGGTAATAAGGGCTGGGATAATAAGGGCTGGGATAATAAGGGTAATAAGGGCTGGGGTAATAAGGGCTGGGATAATAAGGGTAATAAGGGCTGGGGTAATAAGGGCTGGGATAATAAGGGTAATAAGGGCTGGGGTAATAAGGGCTGGGGTAATAAGGGCTGGGATAATAAGGGCTGGGATAATAAGGGTAATAAGGGCTGGGATAATAAGGGCTGGGATAATAAGGGATGGGATAATAAGGGCTGGGATAATAAGGGCTGGGGTAATAAGGCTAATAAGGGCTGGGATAATAAGGGCTGGGATAATAAGGGCTGGGATAATAAGGGTAATAAGGGCTGGGGTAATAAGGGTAATAAGGGTAATAAGGGTAATAAGGGCTGGGGTAATAAGGGCTGGGATAATAAGGGTAATAAGGGCTGGGGTAATAAGGGTAATAAGGGCTGGGATAATAAGGGCTGGGATAATAAGGGCTGGGGTAATAAGGGTAATAAGGGCTGGGGTAATAAGGGTAATAAGGGCTGGGATAATAAGGGCTGGGATAATAAGGGTAATAAGGGCTGGAGTAATAAGGGCTGGGATAATAAGGGCTGGGATAATAAGGGTAATAAGGGCTGGGGTAATAAGGGCTGGGGTAATAAGGGTAATAAGGGCTGGGATAATAAGGGCTGGGATAATAAGGGTAATAAGGGCTGGGGTAATAAGGGTAATAAGGGCTGGGATAATAAGGGCTGGGATAATAAGGGTAATAAGGGCTGGGGTAATAAGGGTAATAAGGGCTGGGGTAATAAGGGTAATAAGGGCTGGGATAATAAGGGCTGGGATAATAAGGGTAATAAGGGCTGGGGTAATAAGGGTAATAAGGGCTGGGATAATAAGGGCTGGGATAATAAGGGTAATAAGGGCTGGGGTAATAAGGGTAATAAGGGCTGGGGTAATAGGGGTAATAAGGGCTGGGATAATAAGGGCTGGGATAATAAGGGTAATAAGGGCTGGGGTAATAAGGGCTGGGGTAATAAGGGTAATAAGGGCTGGGATAATAAGGGCTGGGATAATAAGGGTAATAAGGGTTGGGGTAATAAGGGCTGGGATAATAAAGGTAATAAGGGCTGGGGTAATAAGGGCTGGGATAATAAGGGTAATAAGGGCTGGGATAATAAGGGCTGGGGTAATAAGGGTAATAAGGGCTGGGATAATAAGGGCTGGGATAATAAGGGTAATAAGGGCTGGGATAATAAGGGCTGGGATAATAAGGGTAATAAGGGCTGGGGTAATAAGGGCTGGGATAATAAGGGTAATAAGGGCTGGGGTAATAAGGGCTGGGGTAATTAGGGCTGGGGTAATAAGGGCTGGGATAATAAGGTTAATAAGGGCTGGGGTAATAAGGGCAGGGGTAATAAGGGCTGGGGTAATAAGGGCTGGGATAATAAGGGCTGGGGTAATAAGGGCTGGGGTAATAAGGGCTGGGGTAATAAGGGCTGGGATAATAAGGGCTGGGGTAATAAGGTTAATAAGGGCTGGGATAATAAGGTTAATAAGGGCTGGGGTAATAAGGGCTGGGGTAATAAGGGCTGGGGTAATAAGGGCTGGGGTAATAAGGGCTGGGGTAATAAGGGCAGGGGTAATAAGGGCTGGGGTAATAAGGGCTGGGGTAATAAGGGCTGGGATAATAAGGTTAATTAGGGCTGGGGTAATAAGGGCTGGGGTAATAAGGGCTGGGATAATAAGGGCTGGGTTAATAAGGGCTGGAGTAATAAGGGCTGTGGTAATAAGGTTAATAAGGGCTGGGGTAATAAGGGCAGGGGTAATAAGGGCTGGGGTAATAAGGGCTGGAGTAATAAGGGCTGGGGTAATTAGGGCTGGGGTAATAAGGGCTGGGATAATAAGGTTAATTAGGGCTGGGGTAATAAGGGCTGGGGTAATAAGGGCTGGGATAATAAGGGCTGGGATAATAAGGGCTGGAGTAATAAGGGCTGGGGTAATAAGGTTAATAAGGGCTGGGGTAATAAGGGCAGGGGTAATAAGGGCTGGGGTAATAAGGGCTGGAGTAATAAGTGCTGGGGTAATTAGGGCTGGGGTAATAAGGGCTGGGGTAATAAGGGCTGGGTTAATAAGGGCTGGGGTAATTAGGGCTGGGTTAATTAGGGCTGGGGTAATAAGGGCTGGGGTAATAAGGGCTGGAGTAATAAGGGCTGGGGTAATAAGGGCTGGGGTAATAAGGGCTGGGGTAATAAGGGCTGGGGTAATAAGGGCTGGGGTAATTAGGGCTGGGGTAATAAGGGCTGGGGTAATTAGGGCTGGGTTAATAAGGGCTGGGGTAATTAGGGCTGGGGTAATTAGGGCTGGGGTAATTAGGGCTGGGTTAATTAGGGCTGGGGTAATAAGGGCTGGGATAATAAGGGCTGGGGTAATTAGGGCTGGGGTAATTAGGGCTGGGGTAATTAGGGCTGGGTTAATTAGGGCTGGGGTAATAAGGGCTGGGGTAATAAGGGCTGGGTTAATAAGGGCTGGGGTAATAAGGGCTGGGTTAATTAGGGCTGGGGTAATTAGGGCTGGGTTAATTAGGGCTGGGGTAATAAGGGCTGGGGTAATAAGGGCTGGGGTAATAAGGGCTGGGGTAATAAGGGTTGGGGTAATAAGGGTTGGGGTAATAAGGGCTGGGGTAATAAGGGCTGGGATAATTAGGGCTGGGGTAATAAGGGCTGGGGTAATAAGGGTTGGGGTAATAAGGGCTGGGGTAATAAGGGCTGGGTTAATAAGGGCTGGGGTAATAAGGGCTGGGATAATTAGGGCTGGGGTAATAAGGGCTGGGGTAATAATGGCTGGGGTAATAAGGGTTGGGGTAATAAGGGCTGGGGTAATAAGGGCTGGGATAATTAGGGCTGGGTTAATTAGGGCTGGGGTAATAAGGGCTGGGTTAATAAGGGCTGGGGTAATAAGGGCTGGGTTAATAAGGGCTGGGTTAATAAGGGCTGGGTTAATAAGGGCTGGGGTAATAAGGGCTGGGGTAATAAGGGCTGGGGTAATAAGGGCTGGGGTAATAAGGGCTGGGTTAATAAGGGCTGGGGTAATAAGGGCTGGGGTAATAAGGGCTGGGGTAATAAGGGCTGGAGTAATAAAGGCTGGGGTAATTAGGGCTGGGGTAATAAGGGCTGGGGTAATAAGGGCTGGGGTAATAAGGGCTGGGGTAATAAGGGCTGGAGTAATAAAGGCTGGGGTAATTAGGGCTGGGGTAATAAGGGCTGGAGTAATAAGGGCTGGGGTAATAAGGGCTGGAGTAATAAAGGCTGGGGTAATAAGGGCTGGGGTAATAAGGGCTGGGGTAATAAAGGCTGGGGTAATAAGGGCTGGGTTAATAAGGGCTGGGGTAATAAAGGCTGGGGTAATTAGGGCTGGGGTAATAAGGGCTGGGGTAATAAAGGCTGGGGTAATAAGGGCTGGGTTAATAAGGGCTGGGGTAATAAAGGCTGGGGTAATTAGGGCTGGGGTAATAAGGGCTGGGGTAATAAGGGCTGGAGTAATAAAGGCTGGGGTAATAAGGGCTGGGGTAATAAAGTAATAAGGGCTGGGGTAATAAGGGCTGGGGTAATAAGGGCTGGAGTAATAAAGGCTGGGGTAATAAGGGCTGGGGTAATAAAGGCTGGGGTAATAAGGGCTGGAGTAATAAAGGCTGGGGTAATAAGGGCTGGGGTAATAAGGGCTGGGGTAATAAGGGCTGGGGTAATAAGGGCTGGGGTAATTAGGGCTGGGGTAATTAGGGCTGGGGTAATTAGGGCTGGGGTAATAAGGGCTGGGGTAATAAAGGCCAGTATCTTGTAAAGCACTTTTGACCAATTCTAAGCATTTGTCTTCAAGGTATGGCACCACTGTATAGCTATCTACTTTTCATGTGTTACTGTGATGGACATTACGTCCGGTGTACCTCCTTTAACATCACCTGCTGTTTAATACATCACTGAATGGCTCAGCTCTGTTGAATTGGCTCTGTATTAATGTAAGATACGTTTAATACGATCAACGTGGGATCTCTCCTGTTTTCCTCCCGAAATTCTGTTCGGGAGAATAGGCAGCTCATATCATAAACTCTGTTTGTCAGTCAGCGTTTTTTGTAGCCTTTTTTTTTAGACCCAGAACAGAGTGGGACCAGGGGTTAGTGCATTAATGTCTATGTCTTGTTTTTCTATCTCTCCTGGTCCAAAGTAGTGCACAAAATATGGAATAGGGTGCCATTTGGGAAGATGTAAGTGTCTGTGTGGCCTTAGAAACTGAGAGCAGAGCAGAGTAGTATGCGGGTTGTGGTTAGTAAAGTTGGTGTTATTAACCAATAGGGTTAGGGTTAGGGCGAGGGTTAACCAATAGAGTTAGGATTAGGGCTAGGGTTTACCAATAGGGTTAGGGCTAGGCTTAACCAACAGAGTTAGGATTAGGGCTAGGGTTTACCAATATGGTTAGGGCTAGGCTTAACCAATAGAGTTAGGGTTAGGGCTAGGGTTAACCAATAGGGTTAGGGCTAGGCTTAACCAATAGAGTTAGGGCTAGGGTTAACCAATAGGGTTAGGGCTAGGCTTAACCAGTAGAGTTAGGGTTAGGGCTAGGGTTAACCAATAGGGTTAGGGCTAGGGTTAGGGCTAGGGTTAACCAATAGGGTTAGGGGTTAGTCTAGTGGTTGGAGCGTTGGGCAAGTAACTGAAAGGTCGCTGGTTTAAATACCTGAGCCAACAATGTGAAGGCACTTAATAACCCTAATTTGCTCCAGAGGCTCTATATTACTATGGCTGATCTTGTTCCTCCAGAGGCTCTATATTACTATGGCTGATCTTGTTCCTCCAGAGGCTCTATATTACTATGGCTGATCTTGTTCCTCCAGAGGCTCTATATTACTATGGCTGATCTTGTTCCTCCAGAGGCTCTATATTACTATGGCTGATCTTGTTCCTCCAGAGGCCTTATATTACTATGGCTGATCTTGTTCCTCCAGAGGCTCCATATTCCTATGGCTGATCTTGTTCCTCCAGAGGCTCTATATTACTATGGCTGATCTTGTTCCTCCAGAGGCTCTATATTACTATGGCTGATCTTGTTCCTCCAGAGGCTCTATATTACTATGGCTGATCTTGTTCCTCCAGAGGCTCCATATTACTATGGCTGATCTTGTTCCTCCAGAGGCTCTATATTACTATGGCTGATCTTGTTGAAACAACCTTTTTCACTGCACCTATATGGTCTATGTGACAATATAAAATATTTAATTCCTTTTTGATTTGACTGATAGGGGTAGGGTTTGGGCTAGGGTTAACCAATAGGGTTAGGATGAGGGCTAGGGTTAACCAATAGGGTTAGGATTAGGACTAGGGTCAACCAATAGGGTTAGGATGAGGGCTAGGGTTAACCAATAGGGTTAGGATTAGGGCTAGGGTCAACCAATATGGTTAGGATTAGGGCTAGGGTTAACCAATAGGGTTAGGATTAGGGCTAGGGTCAACCAATAAGGTTAGGATTAGGGCTAGGGTTAACCAATAGGGTTAGGATTAGGGCTATGGTTAACCAATTGGGTTAGGATTAGGGCTAGGGTTAACCAATAGGGTTAGGATTAGGGCTAGGGTTAACCAATAGGGTAATGATTAGGCATATGGTTAACCAATAGGGTTAGGATTAGGGCTAGGGTTAACCAATAGGGTTAGGATTAGGGCTAGGGTTAACCAAAAGGGTTAGGACTAGGGCTAGGGTTAACCAATAGGGTTAGGATTAGGGCTAGGGTTAACCAATAGGGTTAGGATTAGGGCTAGGGTCAACCAATAGGGTTAGGACTAGGGCTAGGGTTAACCAATATGATTAGGGCTAGGGTTAACCAATAGGGTTAGGATTAGGGCTAGGGTTAACCAATAGGGTTAGGACTATGGTTAACCAATAGGGTTAGGATTAAGGCTAGGGTTATCCAATAGGGTTAGGATTAGGGCTAGGTTTAACCAATAGGGTTAGGATTAGGGCTAGGGTTAACCAATAGGGTTAGGATTAGGGCTAGGGTTAACCAATAGGGTTAGGATTAGGGCTAGGGTTAACCAATAGGGTTAGGATTAGGGCTAGGGTTAACCAATAGGGTTAGGGTTAGGGTTAGGGTTAGGGCTAGGGTTAACCAATAGGGTTAGGACTAGGGCTAGGGTCAACCAATAGGGTTAGGATTAGGACTAGGGTTAACCAATAGGGTTAGGATTAGGGCTATGGTAAACCAATCGGGTTAGGGTTAGGGCTAGGGTTAACCAATAGGGTTAATATTAGGGCTAGGGTCAACCAATAGGGTTAGGAGTAGGACTAGGGTTAACCAATAGGGTTAGGATTAGGGCTAGGGTTAACCAATAGGGTTAGGACTAGGGCTAGGGTTCACCAATGGGGTTAAAGATTAGGGCTAGGGTTAACATATGGGGTTAGGATTAGGGATAGGGTTAACCAATAGGGTTAGGACTAGGGCTAGGGTCAACCAATACGGTTAGGATTAGGACTAGGGTTAACCAATAGGGTTAGGATTAGGGCTAATGTTAACCAATAGGGTTAGGATTAGGACTAGGGTTTACCAATAGGGTTAGGACTAGCGCTAGGGCTAGGGCCAACCAATAGGGTTAGTATTAGGACTAGGGTTAACCAATAGGGTTAGTACTAGGACTAAGGTTAACCAATAGGGTTAGGACTAAGGCTAGGGTTAACCAATAGGGTTAGGATTAGGGCTAGGGTTAACCAATAGGGTTAGGATTAGGGCTAGGGTTAACCAATAGGGTTAGGATTAGGGCTAGGGTTAACCAATGGGGTTAGGATTAGGACTAGGGTTAACCAATAGGGTTAGGATTAGGGCTAGGGTTAGGGTCAACCAATAGGGTTAGGATTAGGGCTAGGGTTAACCAATAGGGTTAGGATTAGGGCTAGGGTTAACCAATAGGGTCAGGATTAGGGCTAGGGTTAACCAATAGGGTTAGGATTAGGGCTAGGGTTAACCAATAGGGTTAGGATTAGGCTTAGGGTTAACCAATAGGGTTAGGATTAGGGCTAGGGTTAACCAATAGGGTTAGGATTAGGGCTAGGGTTAACCAATAGGGTTAGGATTAGGGCTAGGGTTAACCAATAGTGTTAGGATTAGGGATAGGGTTAACCAATAGGGTTAGGACTAGGGCTAGGGTTAACCAATAGGGTTAGGATTAGGGCTAGGGTTAACCAATAGGGTTAGGATTAGGGCTAGGGT
This sequence comes from Salvelinus alpinus, assembly GCF_045679555.1. Lineage (NCBI taxonomy): Eukaryota > Metazoa > Chordata > Actinopteri > Salmoniformes > Salmonidae > Salvelinus > Salvelinus alpinus. Next base: position 5,599,150 of record NC_092100.1, on the reverse strand, counting down.
CAACCAATAGGGTTAGGACTAGGGCTAGGGTTAACCAATATGATTAGGGCTAGGGTTAACCAATAGGGTTAGGATTAGGGCTAGGGTTAACCAATAGGGTTAGGACTATGGTTAACCAATAGGGTTAGGATTAAGGCTAGGGTTATCCAATAGGGTTAGGATTAGGGCTAGGTTTAACCAATAGGGTTAGGATTAGGGCTAGGGTTAACCAATAGGGTTAGGATTAGGGCTAGGGTTAACCAATAGGGTTAGGATTAGGGCTAGGGTTAACCAATAGGGTTAGGATTAGGGCTAGGGTTAACCAATAGGGTTAGGGTTAGGGTTAGGGTTAGGGTTAGGGCTAGGGTTAACCAATAGGGTTAGGACTAGGGCTAGGGTCAACCAATAGGGTTAGGATTAGGACTAGGGTTAACCAATAGGGTTAGGATTAGGGCTATGGTTAACCAATCGGGTTAGGGTTAGGGCTAGGGTTAACCAATAGGGTTAATATTAGGGCTAGGGTCAACCAATAGGGTTAGGAGTAGGGCTAGGGTTAACCAATAGGGTTAGGATTAGGGCTAGGGTTAACCAATAGGGTTAGGACTAGGGCTAGGGTTAACCAATAGGGTTAGGACTAGGGCTAGGGTCAACCAATAGGGTTAAGACTAGGGCTAGGGTTAACCAATAGGGTTAGGATTAGGGCCAGGGTTAACCAATAGGGTTAGGATTAGGGCTAGGGTTAACCAATAGGGTGAGGATTAGGGCTAGGGTCAACCAATAGGGTTAGGATTAGGGCTAGGGTTAACCAATAGGGTTAGGATTAGGGCTAGAGTTAACCAATAGGGTTAGGATTAGGGCCAGGGTTAACCAATAGGGTTGGGATTAGGGCTAGGGTCAACCAATAGGGTTAGGATTAGGGCTAGGGTTAACCAATAGGGTTAGGATTAGGGCTAGGGTTAACCAATAGGGTTAGGATTAGGGCTAGGGTTAACCAATAGTGGTAGGATTAGGGATAGGGTTAACCAATAGGGTTAGGATTAGGGTTAGGGTTAACCAATAGGGTTAGGATTAGGGTTAGGGTTAACCAATAGGGTTAGGATTAGGGTTAGGGTTAACCAATAGAGTTAGGAGTAGGGCTAGGGTCAACCAATAGTGTTAGGATTAGGGTTAGGGTTAACCAATAGGGTTAGGATTAGGGTTAGGGTTAACCAATAGGGTTAGGACTAGGGCTAGGGTCAACCAATAGGGTTAAGACTAGGGCTAGGGTTAACCAATAGGGTTAGGATTAGGGCTAGGGTTAACCAATAGGGTTAGGATTAGGGCTAGGGTTAACCAATAGGGTGAGGATTAGGGCTAGGGTTAACCAATAGGGTTAGGATTAGGGCTAGGGTTAACCAATAGGGTTAGGATTAGGGCTAGAGTTAACCAATAGGGTTAGGATTAGGGCCAGGGTTAACCAATAGGGTTGGGATTAGGGCTAGGGTCAACCAATAGGGTTAGGATTAGGGCTAGTGTTAACCAATAGGGTTAGGATTAGGGCTAGTGTTAACCAATAGGGTTAGGATTAGGGCCAGGGTTAACCAATAGGGTTAGGATTAGGGCTAGTGTTAACCAATAGGGTTAGGATTAGGGCTAGTGTTAACCAATAGGGTTAGGATTAGGGCCAGGGTTAACCAATAGGGTTAGGATTAGGGCTAGTGTTAACCAATAGGGTTAGGATTAGGGCTAGTGTTAACCAATAGGGTTAGGATTAGGGCTAGTGTTAACCAATAGGGTTAGGATTAGGGCTAGTGTTAACCAATAGGGTTAGGATTAGGGCTAGTGTTAACCAATAGGGTTAGGATTAGGGCTAGTGTTAACCAATAGGGTTAGGATTAGGGTTAACCAATAGGGTTAGCACATCAGTCTGGTGATTATGAGGAGTTGTTAATGAAAACCAAATGCACCGCTGAGGCCACAGCACACACACACACACACACACACACACACACACACACACACACACACACACACACACACACACACACACAGACACACACACACACACACACACACACACACACACACACACACACACACACACACACACACACACACACACACACACACACACACACACACACACACACACACACACACACACACACACACACACACACACACACACCCCAGCCCCCTCCCTGTTCATCTCTTCATGTATTATATACCACTTCTGGGAAGTTAACAGCGAGAGCAAAAGCATTAATATCACAGCATATTCTGTTCCACATCAGAGTGGCGTGAGGAAATGCCCCTTGGAGACAAAGCACAACAGTGTGCTGCAACGCATCAGCCCTTGCCTTTGATGTTGCCTACGTCCCAAACAGCACTCTATTCCCGATAGCACACTGGAGCCCTATGGACCCTAGTAAAAAGTAGTGCACTATCATAGGGAATAGGGCACTGTGGGACCCCCACCGTTGTGTTTTAATCCTGTCCTTGGAGAGCAGAATTTGATCTGCCTCCATTAGGACATTACAGGTTCATTAGGGAAGATCTAAACACTTCCATATATCCTGCATCCTCCCCCGGTGGGGGTGTGGCATCCTGCCAATACATTCAACGTTTGTTCTTTTTCTCTCCTCGTCCTGTTGGTTTCCTCTCCTCTCTCTGCTCTGTTCTGGTTTCCTCTCCTCTCTGTTCTGTTCTGGTTTCCTCTCCTCTCCTCTCTCTGTTCTGTTCTGGTTTCCTCTCCTCTCTCTGTTCTGGTTTCCTCTCCTCTCTCTGTTCTGGTTTCCTCTCCTCTCTCTGTTCTGGTTTCCTCTCCTCTCCTCTCTCTGTTCTGTTCTGGTTTCCTCTCCTCTCTCTGTTCTGGTTTCCTCTCCTCTCTCTGTTCTGGTTTCCTCTCCTCTCCCTGTTCTGTTCTGGTTTCCTCTCCTCTCTCTGTTCTGGTTTCCTCTCCTCTCTCTGTTCTGTTCTGGTTTCCTCTCCTCTCTCTGTTCTGGTTTCCTCTCCTCTCTCTGTTCTGGTTTCCTCTCCTCTCTCTGTTCTGGTTTCCTCTCCTCTCCTCTCTCTGTTCTGTTCTGGTTTCCTCTCCTCTCTCTGTTCTGGTTTCCTCTCCTCTCTCTGTTCTGGTTTCCTCTCCTCTCCCTGTTCTGTTCTGGTTTCCTCTCCTCTCTCTGTTCTGGTTTCCTCTCCTCTCTCTGTTCTGGTTTCCTCTCCTCTCTCTGTTCTGGTTTCCTCTCCTCTCCCTGTTCTGTTCTGGTTTCCTCTCCTCTCTCTGTTCTGGTTTCCTCTCCTCTCCCTGTTCTGTTCTGGTTTCCTCTCCTCTCCCTGTTCTGTTCTGGTTTCCTCTCCTCTCCCTGTTCTGTTCTGGTTTCCTCTCCTCTCTCTGTTCTGGTTTCCTCTCCTCTCCCTGTTCTGTTCTGGTTTCCTCTCCTCTCTCTGTTCTGTTCTGGTTTCCTCCTCTCTCTGTTCTGTTCTGGTTTCCTCTCCTCTCTTTACGTCATACTATGTCTATATACAGTGTTATAATGATGTGTAAATAGTTAAAGTACAAAAGGGAAAATAAATAAACATAAATATGGGTTGTATTTACAATGGTGTTTGTTCTTCACTGATTGCCCTTTTCTTGTGGCAACAGGTCACAAATCTTGCTGCTGTGATACTGTGGTATTTCACCCAATAGATATGTGAGTCTATCAAAACCGGGTTTGTTTTCGAATTCTTTGTGGGTCTGTGTAATCTGAGGGAAATATGTGTATCTAATATTCTCATACATTTGGCAGGAGGTTAGGAAGTGCAGCTCAGTTTCCACCTCATTTTGTGGGCAGTGTGCACATAGCCTGTCTTCTCTTGAGAGCCAGGTCTGCCTACGGCGGCCTTTCTCAATAGCAAGGCTATGCTCACTGAGTCTCTACATAGTCAAAGCTTTGTAAATTCTTTCCAATGTGTCAAGTAATTATATTTTAGTTTTCTCATTATTTGGTTGGGTCTAATTGTGTTGCTGTCCTGGGGCTCTGTGGGGGCTCTGTGGGGTCTGTTTGTGAACAGAGCCCCAGGACCAGCTTGCTTATGGGGCTCTTCTCCAGGTTAATTTCTCTGTAGGTGATGGTTTTGTTATGGAAGGTTTGGGAATTTCAGTTGGTTGTAGAATTTAACGGCTCTTTTCTGGATTGTGATAAGTAGCGGGTTATCAGCCTAATTCTGCTCTGCATGCATTATTTGTTGTTCTACGTTGTACACAGAGGATAGTTTTGCAGAATGCTGAAGAAAAAAAAAAAAAAAATTGTGAATTATTGGTTGGTGAGCCGACCCCAGACCTCACAACCATAAAGGACAATGTATGGTCCTGTATGTATGTATGGGTATTTTTAACCAGATCCTAATTGGTATGTCAAATGTTTGTTTCTTTGACTGCCTTGCTCAGGGGCAGAATGACAGATTTTTACCTTGTCAGCTCGGGGATTCGATCCAGCAGCCTTCCGGTTACTGGCCCAACGCTCTAACCACTAGGATATCTGAGGCCGGGTGCTGAAGACTGTTCTAGTGCCCTCACCAATTCGTTGATATATATGTTGAAGAGGGTGGGCTTTAAGCTGCATCCCTGTCTCACCCCCCGGATTTTATGCCAAATTGAGTCGAAAGCTTTTTTGAAATCAACAAAGCATGAGAATACTTTGCATTTGTTTTGGTTTGTTTGCTTGTCGATTAGGGTGTGCAGGGTGAACACGTGGTCTGTCGTACGGTAATTTGGTAAAAACGCGAATTTGACATTTGCTCAGTAAAATGTTTTCACTGTGGAAATGCATGAGTCTGCTGTTAATGATAATGCAGAGGTTTTTCCCAAAGTTGCTGTTGACGCAAATCCCACGGTAGTTATTGTAGTCAAATTTATCTCCACTTTTGTGGACTCTCTCTCTCTATCTTTCTTTCTCTCTCTCCTCGACTTTCAGCTGACTGGCCGATAGAAGAACTAGGTCCGGTTGAGGAGGACGTGAGGGGGAGACAGGCTGTGACGTAGCGGACCAGCAAAGAGGACTCCTACCGTCGCCTTCAAGACCTATTCTGGGACTACTCTCCACAATAGCAACGTCACAAAAATGGAAAGCCTGAAGGTGATTGGCTGACATACCGATGGGCCTCCACTCTGCCTGGTTCCTCTCAAGGTTTCTTCTTTTAAGGAAATGTTCCTGTCCCACTGTGCTTCTGCTCTCTGAGGTATAAGCAATGTTACTGTTAAGCGTTTGGACATGTGTTGATTTCCAAAATATATTTAAATACATTTGATTGATATGGGTCATATTTTTGCCATAGAAGTCAATATGTCTACTGTGCAGTTGTCACGCCCTGACCATAGTTTGCTTTGTATGTTTTATGTTTTGTTTGGTCAGGGTGTGATCTGAGTGGGCATTCTATGTTGTATGTCTAGTTTGTCTATTTCTATGTGTTTGGCCTGATATGGTTCTCAATCAGAGGCAGGTGTTTGTCATTGTCTCTGATTGGGAGCCATATTTAGGTAGCCTGTTTTGTCATTGTGGGTTGTGGGTGATTGTTCCTGTTAGTGTTTTGTGTCAGCACTATTATTCGGTAGCTTCACGTTCGTTGTTTGTTATTTTTGTATAGATCGTTCAGTGTTCTCTTTTGTAATAAATATCAAGATGAACACTTACCACACTGCATATTGGTCCTCCGACTACTCCTCCTCAGACGAGGAGGAAGACGAACGTGACAGCAGTATATATTACAAGGCCTGACCCAATGCTTCTGTTCTGTCACCCAGCAACCAGAGACAAAAGTGTCTCCCCAGGCTAAATACCCTTCTCCTCCTGCACCTCCTCAACCCCTACACCTCCTCCTCTCCTCATCGCAAGCCTAACCATCTACCATCTCCAGTGTATAACATGTTAAAGTGGCATCAACTGGTGAGGATAACACCTATATATATATATAATATTTCTACTTGGTTATGTTTATTCATTCAACATTCTTTCACAAAGCAAGTCACTACTTCTAATAGTTGGTTTGGGAATTGATGTCACCGTTGGATCAATTCAATCATTGGTCAATCCATGATGTTTGGAATTTGATGTTTTGTGTCTGTTGTTGCCATGTGTTAATAACACGAGTAGGACACTGCTCTCATCCAAACACACAATAACAAAACACATCTGTCACAGTTTTCTTTCAGTTGTGAAAACTTTAACTGAGAGTAGCAAGGAGGTGAAAACTGTCCATATGGTTTCAGACAAAAACCTCCTCCTCGTGATAAAAAATCTCCTGACAGAAATGAAGTCGATGATTAGTTTAAACAAATCAGAGCTAATAGCAAGACAAGCAATAAGCGTCACATTACCTACCCCTTTTGATATGTCTCTTTCTATTTTTAGGATGATTTACCAGGCTGCTATACCGATAAATAGTTTTTGTCTTCTACAGAATAAGATAATGGCGGAAGAGATGACTGTCGATCTCACGAAATGTTCAACTGGGTGGCAAAAAGTCTTCAGCAGCTACAGCAGTTATATATTACAAGGCCTGACCCAATGCTCTGTTCTGCAACCCAGCAACACCACCAATCTGTATTTCTACTTCTTCCTCAGATGTTTCTTACATATTTTTTTAACCAAACACCTGTTTTGCTGCTCTTGAATTAATACGTCAACGTGTTGTGCTGATGAAAGTCTTTACATTTGGTTTCCATTGTATTTCCTCTTTCCTCAGATATGTGTTTTGGTTCTAATACTCCATTCTGTTATAATTATGGTGTCCTTTTTAGGACATCCGGATGTTGCAAACAAGTCCTGCTGAGAATGAGACTGTCCTAATATGGACACTGCATAATAACTGATGAATGATATGACTCAACAGAGTAAAATGGTGTCGTTTTCCACAGAAGAGGTCAAGCCTTCTGAACATCCTATTGTTGACCTGACCAACAACATCCTTGGGTTTGGTGGCAAATGCTCCATTGTGAAATGAGATCTCCGGAAGCTTCGACAAGCACCTTAAGTCCATATCTCTCCACTCTCAGATATTTTTTGGTTTCTGTTCTTGGACTTATAGGTCTATTTGACCAAGTTATTTTAACTGATGTGCGGTCTTGCCTTGTCTTCTTCAACAGAGTAAAATGGTGGTGAGACACGGCCTCTGCAAAAGGAGTCATTCAGAACAGTTCAGAATAGTTCTGCCCACAGAAGAGGCCAACCTGTCAGACATTGACTACCTTGTTCCCACTCATGACGAGCGGGGTCGGCCAATCGCTAGAGTGCAATGAGCCAAGCAAATTCCCCCCCGGCTAAACCCTCTTCTAACCAGGACCAATTATGTGCCGTCCTATGGGGCTCCAGGTCACGGCCAGTTGTGACACAGCCTGAGATCGAACCCGGGTCTGTAGTGACGCCTTAAGCACTGCGAAGCAGTTCGTTAGACCGCTGCGCCACTCGGGAGTGTGAATACCTTTGTGTTCTTTGTGAATAGTTGTAACAGCGTTTATTATTTAAAGAGAAGACCTACAGTAAACTTTCCAATCTCAGAAACTGGTAGTCAACTGCATAATACAAGCTATAACATTATTACAATAAATGTCACGTTCTGACTATAGTTCTTGTGTGTTTTTCTTGTTTTAGTGTTGGTCAGGACGTGAGCTGGGTGGGCATTCTATGTTGTGTGTCTAGTTTGTCTGTTTCTATGTTTGGCCTAATATGGTTCCCAATCAGAGGCAGGTGTTTTGTGTTGTCTCTGATTGGGAATCATATTTAGGTGGCTTGTTTTGTGTTGTGGATGGTGGGTGGTTGTTTCCTGTCTTTGTGTTCGTTTCACCAGAGAGGACTGTATCGGTTTGCCACATTTTGTTATTTTGTATTTGTAAGTGTTCACTGTTTATTGTCTTAATTAAACATGTTGAGCACAGGCTACGCTGCGTGTTGGTCCAATCCCTGCTACACCTCCTCTTCTCGTGAAGAGGAGGAAGGCTGCCGTTACAATAAATTAATTTAAAGGACTTTTTTTTTTTTTTTCTTCTTCTTCTTATTAAATTTTTTTTTTAATTGAATATCCGAAAAATACATTATACTTGCAGTGAAGCCGCTCAACAACTACATCATACAAGTCATCCAACAGACTCCCATTCAGAGCGACACACAGAAGCATCCAGGGTCAATGCCCTGCTCAAGGGCACGTTGACTGATCTACCACCAGGCCAAAAAAATGTGAACCCGAACCCTCCAAGATCCCCACCACAGTTCCCCAATAGCTGTCCCTCCACCATTCGAGACCCCTCCCACACTCCACCCCCCAGGAAGAAAAATACAATTAATTCCATTCCCCCAAGAACTCCTCAATGCACCAACATCCAAGAGAATGAACTAAAGAGAAAAAAGAAGAAGACAGAAGAAAACAGCAAAAAAAAACAAAAAAAACAAAGGACATCAAGGACAACTAAAATCATAACAGCAATGCCAACTGTATATGTTTGTAAGCATGTCTGGCACTATTATATGTATGTGTGTGTTATTGTATGCGTTTATTTGAATGAGTGTGTATATGCATGTGTACAAACACCTGCACGGCATCAGCCTCAGGCAAACCGGCATTAGCTGTAAAAACACTGCCGCTCAGTGTCATTCAAACATACTTTTTATTATGTTTTGCAATCTGTATGGCACAGTTGTCAACATCCTGGTTCTCAAATTAAACTGGTATACTTTCCTATTTATGCTATTTTTATTCCTCCGCATGTTTTGACCCTTTATATTGGGCAGACAGACCAGTTCCCTACCTCCTCCCGCTGCCACCTGCCTCCTCCATTTCTGGGGTAATGCTGTAATCAATTGGTTGTACAGACCTTCCCGTACAATTCTGATAACTCCATATAAGACAAAACTCTACCATTCCAATTTACAATATAATTTAAGAACAAAATACCCTTTTCGAACATCTTTCCCATAAATAGATATATTTTGTCAACCAGCACATTTGAGTTCAGCCATAATATCTGCTGTAATATTTGTTCTATCTTTTCTGGGGGATGAAATTGAAATTGTAGCCAGCTCTGTAATGCTTGTTTGAAAAAGAGAAAAACTTTGAAAGAAGTATTATTTTAAATTAATTGAAAATGAGACATGGCAATCTGCACAAAGGCAAAAATTGACATTTTTTAACAATGGATGAGCTTTTCTTAGTAATCTACTTGAGAACCATTTAGGGTTCAAGTAAAACTTTTGAATAAGTGAAGCTTTTAGAGAGAGGTTTAGTGCTTTTATATGTAATAATCTCAACCCACCCAATTCATATTCATTATATAGATAGGCACGTTTTATTTTGTCTGGTTTAGCGTCCCAGATAAAGCTATAAAAAAAAAATTCTCATATGATTTGAAAAACGAATCATCAGGACTAGGCAGGGTCATAAGTAAGTGAGTAAACTGAGATATGACTAAGGAGTTCATCAGGGCAATTTTTCCATAAATAGACAGGTATTAGGTATTTACCTCTCCATGGTTGCAGGATCTTGTCTATTTTTACAAGTTTTCTATTGAAATTCATTGTGGAGGGCTAATTTATATATTTTGTGATATGAATACCGAGTATGTCTACTTCACTATCAGCCCATTTTACAGGTGAACTGCAGGGTAATGTAAAAGTTGTATTTTTTAAAGATCCAATATGTAATATTGTACACTAGTTTTTAGTCCAGAGAGTACAGCAAAGTTATTTAGATCTTCAATGAGACATTGCAGGGATCTAGCTTGCGGACTTAATATAAAACTTGAGTCATCGGCATACATGGACACCTTTGTTTTTAAGCCTTGGATTTCTAATCCTCTAATGTTGTTATTGGATCTGATTTCGATGGCCAAAACGAATAGATATGGTGACAGCGGACACCCTTGTTTAACTCCTCTTGACAATTCAAAACTCTCTGAGAAGTAGCCGTTATTTACACCTGGGGTTGCTATACATTATTTTTACTCATTTTATAAGAGAATCACCGAAATTGAAAATATGTATATTTATAAATAAAACCAGTCGTACTTTATCAAATCTATTTTCAAAATCCGCTATAAAAATCAGGCCTGGCTTCTTAGATGTTTCATGATGTTCTATTATTTCTAGTGGTTGTCGTATATTATCTCCAATGTATCGTCCATGTAAAAAACCTGTCTGATCAGGATGAACAATACCTGGTAAAACCCTTTTAATTCTGAGTGCTATGCATTTTGCAAATATTTTTGTATCACAACATTGAAGTGTAAGGGGCCTCCTGTTTTTTAGATAGACTAGGTCTTTATATTTGCCATCCGGGTCTTGTTTTAATAATAGAGAAATCAGACCTTCCTGCTGAGTACCTGACAGACTACCATTTCTATAGGAGTAGCTAAAACAAAAGGACAGCTAGTGTCATGTGATTTCTTCTGAGAAGTGCCTTTACTGTCCACCTACTAATATCATAGCAGTAAACCACCCTGCATCCCACTGCTGGCTTGCCTCTAAAGCTAAGCAGGGTCGGTCCAGTTGGTCCCTGGATCGGAAACCAGACACTGCTGGAATTGTGACGTCTTTCGGAGGGTACGTTAAACGGGTGTCCTGACACTCTGACTCTCTCATAAATAGTCCCATGGCACTTATCGTAAGAATATGGGTGTTAACCCCAGTGTCATGGCAAATTCCCAACCAGGCCCCATTCTATCATGGCCACCTAATCATCCCCTTCATTCCTAATTGGCATATATGACTCCTCACCTCTCTATTGGATAGCTGATGAGCATTAGCTGATGAGCATTCTGGCCAAAAAATGGCCGCCGTGCATCACCCAGGTGGGTGCTACACATGGCTAGTGGATGAGGTAAGTTTCCCCCTACTATGTAAAGCGCTTTGAGTAACTCAGTTGGTGTCACACCCTGATCTGTTTCACCTGTCTTTGTGCTTGTCTCTACACTCCTCCAGGTGTCTCCCATCTTCTCCATTATCCCCTGTGTGTTTATACCTGTGTTCTCTGTTTGTTGCCAGTTCGTTTTGTTCATGAAACCTACCAGCAGCTCTTCTCCTGCTCCTGCCTGTTTTCCTGCTCCTGTTTTCTAGTCCTTCCTGGTTTTGACCGTTGTGCCTGCCCTGACCCTGAGTCTGCCTGCTGTTCTGGACCCTTTACACCCTCTCTGGAGTATTGACCCCTGCCTGCCCTGACCCTGAGTCTGCCTGCTGTTCTGGACCCTTTACACCCTCTCTGGAGTATTGACCCCTGCCTGCTCTGACCCTGAGACTGCCTGCTGTTCTGGTCCCTTTACACCCTCTCTGGATTATTGACCCCTGCCTGCCCTGACCCTGAGACTGCCTGCTGTTCTGGTCCCTTTACACCCTCTCTGGAGTATTGACCCCTGCCTGCCTTGACCTGTCGTTATGCCTGCTCCTGTTGTTAGGAATAAATGTATGTTTCTTCTACTCTGTCTGCATCTGGGTCATAATGTACCTCAAACGTGTTAGTTGGTAGAAAAGCATTATATAAATCCAATCAAATGAATTATTATAGCTTTTTTTCATCACTCACAATCCTAAGACACATCAGTATCATTACTGATATCGTGAAGTGTCACGATCGTCGTAATGGGCGGACCAAGGCGCAGCGTGAGTATAGTTCCACATATTTTTAATCTCCGTGAAACAAACAAAGCAATAAAGAAACAACGAAACGTGAAGTCATGACGTGCACACAGGCTACTAAACACAAACAATAACCCACAAAACACAGGTGGGGAAATGGCTACCTAAATAAGAGGCAACGATAAACTGCCTCTAATTGGGAACCATATTAGCACCAACATAGAAATAGACATACTAGAACACCCCCTAGTCACGCCCTGACCTACTACACCATAGAGAACCAAGGGCTCTCTATGGTCAGGGCGTGACAGTGAAGAGTGGCCTTAATACCATCATATTATAACACAGTGTTGAGTATTAGCCTATAACATCTCTACCCCCGGAGCACCGAGTCTGCTGTATCTTATCTATCATGGAGCCACTGTAACAGTAACAAATGAAACTGTGTTACTCCTTGACAAGCAGTTGTTATTTAAATTACAGTATCTCATTAACCACCTTCTAATTCTCCTGAGAACGGAGAGAGAAAGAGAGAGAGAGGGACTGAGAAAGAGAGAGGGGGGGGCTGAGAGAGAGAGAGAGAGAGAGAGAGGGGGGGACTGAGAGAGAGAGAGAGAGAGGGGGGGGGGTACTGAGAGAGAGAGTGAGAGAGAGAGAGAGAGGGGGGGGGTAGAGAGAGAGAGAGAGAGAGAGAGAGAGAGAGAGAGAGAGAGAGATAGAGAGAGAGAGAGAGAGAGAGAGAGAGAGAGAGAGAGTGTGTGTATGCATGTATGTCTGTCTGTGTTTGTGTATTTGTGTGTGTGTCCCTTTAACAGCAGGTGTGGAGTGTGTTGAAACCCACCATGCTGTTTGGAATCTGACTTTAGTCCCGAGTCTTTTGGCCATCCTAAAAATAGCCCTCTGAAAGACCAGCAGCTGCTGCCTCAATGGTACTCTAGCCTCCATAGAGCTCTGGTCCAAAATAGTGCACTACATAGGGAATAGGGTGCTATTTAGCCGAAGTAGTCTGGCCCAATGACTTGGCTCTAACAGTTGTCCTCCATACTGCCAACTACATGTTGTTCTAACTGGCCGTCCACTGAACCACACACTTCCAGTTACCGGAAATATGAGCAATTATTCCCTTTAGTTACCCTCTCTGGTAAGTCTTTCATTTCTTTTCTCCTGTTTGAAGATAGGAAATGTAATTTACTGTGGGCCGGAGGGAGCATGGGATACGGCTAGCTCCGTGACTGTTGTTCAACACGTAAACAGAATGCTATGGACTTAATTATGACACTAGAGTTTAGAAATGTATCTTGGTTCATAAGAACAAGGTTTGACTTTTTTTTTTAAACATTTCATGTCAACTCTCCTAGGATGAAAAGGAAATGTTATGAAATTCCACATACTATATAAAGTTTTCACAAAAGGTTGTGATCTTTCACTGCATGGCTCTACATTTAAGGCCTAGGTGTAAAAATCTCCCAAACTATTTTGTATTTTAAATTGGGCCGTGGCTGCTGATCTGACTTTTTCGGGAACTTTAATCCACGACTAAAAGATCCGAAGCTTCCTGAAGATTCTGGGCATGTGTGGATCACGTTCTGCGCATGTCTATATTGTCTATAGAGAACAGGCTACTCAGGCCAATGGTGCTCGTTTAATAAAGTTAGATTAAGCTGAAATCAATGTCTGCAATATCTCACGTAATGTTCACAGTATTCTTCATAACAGAACTGAATATAATAGCATAACGTTACTGTAAGACAAAAAGCACGGGCATTCAATCATGAACGATTGTTCTTTAAGTTTTACCCTTCTCAGTATGCACTTAGATCTTAGATTTCTGTTTTGAATGACTCACAGTGTTATTGTGAATGACTCACAGTGTTATTGTGAATGACGTACAGTGTTATTGTGAATGACGTACAGTGTTATTGTGAATGACTCACAGTGTTATTGTGAATGACCCACAGTGTTATTGTGAATGACCCACAGTGTTATTGTGAATGACTCACAGTGTTATTGTGAATGACTCACAGTGTTATTGTGAATGACTCACAGTGTTATTGTGAATGACTCACAGTGTTATTGTGAATGACCCACAGTGTTATTGTGAATGACCCACAGTGTTGTTGTGAATGACGTACAGTGTTGTTGTGAATGACTCACAGTGTTATTGTGAATGACTCACAGTGTTGTTGTGAATGACTCACAGTGTTATTGAGAATGACTCACAGTGTTATTGTGAATGACTCACAGTGTTATTGTGAATGACTCACAGTGTTATTGTGAATGACTCACAGTGTTATTGTGAATGACTCACAGTGTTATTGTGAATGACTCACAGTGTTGTTTTGAATGACGTACGGTGTTTAAAGATTTGAAGGTGCCAACACATTTTGTAGCCATCAGAAAAAAGTTGTACTGTCAAATACAAAAAATCTGCTCGTCCCTTTAACAGGGATCATCAACCTCACGTGTTTCAGCTTCGGCCCACCAATTTAAACGGAGGCATAGCCTTACCTGTGTATTTTGCCGAGTGGCGTGCACTGTTTGAGTTTTGGCCACATGAAGAAAAAAAACACGGTGGGTGTTTTTTGTCACACAGTAACGTTATACTATGCAATTATAAGCGGTTTTGTTATGTAGAATACTGTGTGATCATGATGTGATCTTGCAGACATTGCTTCAGCTTGATCTAACGTTGATCTAACATTGATCTAACGTTGATCTAACGTTGATCTAACGTTGATCTAACTTTGATCTAACGTTGATCTAACTTTGCCTTAGTTGCCTGAGTTGCCTTAGTTGCCTGAGTTGCCTTAGTTACCTGAGTTGCCTGAGTTTCCTTAGTTACCTTAGTTACCTTAGTTTCCTGAGTTTCCTTAGTTACCTTAGTTACCTTAGTTGCCTTAGTTAACTTAGTTGCCTGAGTTGCCTGAGTTCCCTGAGTTACCTTAGTTACCTTAGTTACCTTAGTTGCCTGAGTTGCCTGAGTTGTCTGAGTTGCCTTAGTTACCTTAGTTGCCTGAGTTGCCTGAGTTGCCTTAGTTGCCTTAGTTACCTGAGTTACCTTAGTTACCTTAGTTGCCTGAGTTGCCTGAGTTACCTGAGTTACCTGAGTTGCCTGAGTTGCCTGAGTTGCCTGAGTTGCCTGAGTTGCCTGAGTTGCCTGAGTTACCTGAGTTGCCTGAGTTGCCTGAGTTGCCTGAGTTGCCTTAGTTGCCTTAGTTGCCTGAGTTGCCTGAGTTGCCTGAGTTGCCTGAGTTGCCTTAGTTACCTGAGTTGCCTGAGTTGCCTGAGTTGCCTGAGTTGCCTGAGTTGCCTGAGTTACCTGAGTTGCCTGAGTTGCCTGAGTTGCCTGAGTTGCCTTAGTTGCCTGAGTTGCCTGAGTTGCCTGAGTTGCCTTAGTTACCTGAGTTGCCTGAGTTGCCTGAGTTGCCTGAGTTGCCTGAGTTGCCTGAGTTGCCTTAGTTGCCTGAGTTGCCTGAGTTGCCTGAGTTGCCTGAGTTGCCTGAGTTGCCTGAGTTGCCTGAGTTGCCTGAGTTGCCTGAGTTGCCTGAGTTACCTGAGTTGCCTGAGTTGCCTGAGTTGCCTTAGTTGCCTTAGTTGCATGAGTTGCCTGAGTTGCCTGAGTTACCTGAGTTGCCTGAGTTGCCTGAGTTGCCTGAGTTGCCTGAGTTGCCTGAGTTGCCTGAGTTGCCTGAGTTACCTGAGTTGTCTGAGTTGCCTGAGTTGCCTGAGTTGCCTGAGTTGCCTGAGTTGCCTGAGTTGCCTGAGTTGCCTGAGTTGCCTGAGTTGCCTGAGTTGCCTGAGTTACCTGAGTTGCCTGAGTTGCCTGAGTTGCCTGAGTTGCCTGAGTTACCTGAGTTACCTGAGTTGCCTGAGTTGCCTTAGTTACCTTAGTTGCCTGAGTTGCCTGAGTTGCCTTAGTTACCTGAGTTACCTGAGTTGCCTGAGTTGCCTTAGTTACCTGAGTTACCTGAGTTACCTGAGTTGCCTGAGTTGCCTGAGTTGCCTGAGTTGCCTGAGTTACCTTAGTTGCCTTAGTTGCCTGAGTTGCCTGAGTTGCCTTAGTTGCCTGAGTTGCCTGAGTTGCCTGAGTTGCCTTAGTTACCTTAGTTGCCTGAGTTGCCTTAGTTGCCTGAGTTACCTGAGTTGCCTTAGTTACCTTAGTTGCCTGAGTTGCCTGAGTTACCTGAGTTACCTGAGTTACCTGAGTTGCCTTAGTTACCTGAGTTACCTGAGTTACCTGAGTTACCTGAGTTGCCTGAGTTGCCTGAGTTGCCTGAGTTGCCTGAGTTGTCTGAGTTGCCTGAGTTGCCTTAGTTGCCTGAGTTGCCTGAGTTGCCTGAGTTGCCTTAGTTGCCTGAGTTGCCTGAGTTGCCTGAGTTGCCTGAGTTGCCTGAGTTACCTTAGTTGCCTTAGTTGCCTGAGTTGCCTGAGTTGCCTGAGTTGCCTTAGTTACCTTAGTTGCCTGAGTTGCCTGAGTTGCCTGAGTTGCCTTAGTTGCCTGAGTTACCTTAGTTGCCTGAGTTACCTTAGTTACCTTAGTTACCTTAGTTGCCTTAGTTACCTTAGTTGCCTTAGTTACCTTAGTTACCTGAGTTGCCTGAGTTGCCTGAGGACTGGATTGGGTTCAATCAGTGGTCCTGATGATCCCATCCCAGCTAGCTAGTTTATGCCGTAGGGGTCATCAGAAGCTTCAGGAAGTTCTGGTTCTTTTAGTCGGTGGATTAAAGATCCCCGGAAAAAGTCAGATCCGCATCCACTCCGTATAAAATGTTCATTATTTCCAAATAAGTTGTTGATTACTTTGTGTATTTTGCTTTTTTCCCCATTCTTTTTTTCTTGTTCTTTCTTTCTTTCTTTCTTTCTTTCTTTCTCTTATAGTTTCTCTTGTTTGAAAGCTGCAAAACACATTTTAACAACACTCTAGGGGTAGGAAATAACTTTATTTTGTTTGTTTCTTAATTCATTAGAAAATCAGCTTTAAAGTAACAAGTTGTTATTATGAACGCGACAGATTAATAACAGCCTTTTGCAACCACCTGTGTTCCCGAGCTTGTTGGTTGTTGTGTTCTATGAATAAACATGACGTGTATTCTGGCCATTTGACCGTACTGAACTTGGATGATCTAGCAAAACCGCTCTCAGGCCACTGCAGTTGTCATCCCCGGGTCTGTATTCACAAAGCGTCTCTGAGTAGGAATGCAGTTTTGCCTTTAATTTAAAAAAAAATCATAATGAATGAGAGGGGGGGGGCAACTTGATCCTGAAGATCAGCATTCTTACCCAGAGAACGCACTTTGTGGATACGAACCCTGAAGATTAAGTTTTGTCAGAGAAGTCTCATCCCTCATCTCTCCTCTTGTAGGTAACATTGACAGCAGCTGTTGGGCAGAGGGCTCTGAACAGATTAAGAAGTTAGAGATCAGAAGGGTAAAGGTGAAAAAAGGGGTCGTGGTCACCATGGTGCGTAATGTGGACGATCTGGACTTTTGCCTTGCCTCCCACCCCCAGAGCATCCTGGAGGGGCTGCGCTCCCTCTGCTGCAACCCCAAACTAGTGGACGTGACTCTGGCCGCGGGCGGCCGCGACTTCCCTTGCCACCGGGCCGTCCTGGCGCTCTGCAGCGTCTACTTCCACTCCATGTTCTCCGGGGACTTCGTGGAGAGCATAGCTGCCCGGGTGGAGCTGCACGGTGTGGATCCTGACGTAATGGCTTCCATTCTAGACTTCTGCTACACAGGGAAACTCACCATCAACCAGGGAAACGTGGAGGGCCTGATACGCACGTCCAGTCAGCTACAGTTCCAGGCGGTCCGGACTGTGTGCAGCCGTTATCTCCAGCACCAGATCGATGCCACCAACTGCCTGGGGATCCTGGAGTTCGGGGAGGTACACGGCTGTCCCGAGGTGGTAGCCAAGGCCTGGGGATTCCTTCTGGAGAACTTTGATGCCGTACAGCGCTGGGAGGAGTTTCCTCTGCTGGAGAAGGAGAGGTTAGTGGCATGTCTGTCCAACGAGAGGCTACAGACCAGGACAGAGTGTACCCGTGTGGAGGCAGCCCTGGCCTGGGTGAGACACCGCCAGGAGTCCCGACTCCCCCACCTCCCAGAGCTTCTGGGGCTGACCCGCCTGGCCCTCCTGTCCCCTGACTACCTCACTAACACCCTAATGAAGGACAGCCTGGTCCTAGCCTCTCTCAGCTGTGTGGAGGTGGTGGAGAGGGTATGCAGAGAGGTAAATGAACAACATAATAAAGTACCAATGTTTTAATCTTTTATACTTAACGATCCAATTTCCCAACCACCAATACGCCTAGTCCTTGACTCAAATACACTTTGAATGGGGGTTCTACATTGAGTTTATTTTTTATTCCAGGTCGAGGCTTGATCTGTGTCTAGGAAACAGGAACCTTAAGTTTTATCAGGGCAGAGAGAACTTCCATATTTCCCAACATTTCCAAATCACCGTCTTTGTGTAGAAAATGGAGGTGAAGCCAGGAGATGTGGTCCAGATTGGCAGCCCGAGTCCCCAACCCAACCTGGAGGAGGTGTTATTCGTGATGGGAGGACGCTCGTTGGACGACTCAGATGACGAAGACGACGATGATGAAGACAGAGATCCCAGGCTGCTGCCCGGGAACTGTGGCTTCTACAACCCTAAGACACGTAATGCTCCACTTCCTTCTCATCTTCCTCTTCCTCACTCATGTGTTCTGAGCATCTGTGTCCCTATAACCTGGTTCCAGATCTGTTTGTGCTGTCTGGCCAAATTTGTCATGTGACAATGACCATAGGAGTTGACAAGACAGCACAAACAGATCTGGGACCAGGCTAGAGTCCACCTAACAAAAACCCTATAGATAATGTGCATGTTGTGATGTCTCTCTCTACAGAGGAGTGGTATGAATAACATCATGTCTCTCTACAGAACAGTGGTATGAGCTGCCAGTCTTCCCCAACCACAACAAGTACGGATACTCTGTGGTCTCTCTGAATAATGACGTTTACGTCACAGGTCAGTTGGCTTTAATTTAGGGGCACTTGATTTGAAAAAATAAATGCATAAAATAAATATATAAAATGAAAGTATTCATTGTCAGTAAACCAAATTCAGATTTCCTCCAACTGGTGAAGTGTGCTTACTTGATAAATATAATTGATGCATCCAGTATCCTCAGTGTCCTGAAAAGAGGATTGACAATGATCTGATGGCCACTCTCTCTCCCTCCCTCCCTCCCGTCATCCCTCTCTCCCTCTCTCCCTCCCTCCCTTCATCCCTCCATCCATCCCTCCCTCCTAATCCTCCCTCCCTCCCCGCCTACCTAATCATCCCTCCCTCCATCCATCCCTTCATTCCGTCATCCCTCCCTCCCTCCCTCCCTTCATCCCTCCATCCATCCATCCCTCCCCGCCTCCTAATCCTCCCTCCCTCCCTCCATTTATCCTGTCATCCCTCCCTCCCTTCATCCCTCCTTCCCTTCATCCCTCCTTCCCTCCATCCCTCCTTCCCTCTCTCATCTTAGGGGGCTCGAGGGGTTCCCAATCCAACACCTGGTCGACCACAGAGACCTGGAAGTACATAACCAGAGAGGGACGGTGGGTGACGGTGGCTCCCATGCTCCGGCCCCGGACTAACCACACCTCAGCAGCCCTCAGTGGAGAGATATACGTCATCGGAGGAAAGAGAGAAATAGGAACTAGACCTCTAATAGGCCTATAATAGACCTATAATAGACTAGTCCAATAGGAACTAGAACAATAGGAACTAGTCCAATAGGAACTAGACCTATAGGAACTCGACCAATAGGAACTAGAACAATAGGAACTAGAACAATAGGAACTAGTCCAATAGGAACTAGTCCAATAGGAACTAGTCCAATAGGACCTAGAACAATAGGAACTCGTCCAATAGGAACTAGAACAATAGGAACTAGAACAATAGGAACTAGAACAATAGGAACTAGTCCAATATGAACTAGAACAATAGGAACTAGAACAATAGGACCTAGAACAATAGGAACTAGAACAATAGGAACTAGAACAATAGGACCTAGAACAATAGGAACTAGAACAATAAGAACTAGAACAATAAGAACTAGTCCAATAGGAACTAGTCCAATAGGAACTAGACCAATAGGAACTAGAACAATAGGAACTAGAACAATAGGAACTAGACCAATAGGAACTAGACCAATAGGAACTAGACCAATAGGAACTAGAACAATAGGAACTAGACCAATAGGAACTAGACCAATAGGAACTAGACCAATAGGAACTAGTCCAATAGGAACTAGACCAATAGGAACTAGACCAATAGGAACTAGAACAATAGGAACTAGACCAATAGGAACTAGAACAATAGGAACTAGAACAATATGAACTAGACCAATAGGAACTAGACCAATAGGAACTAGACCAATAGGAACTAGAACAATAGGAACTAGACCAATAGGAACTAGACCAATAGGAACTAGACCAATAGGAACTAGAACAATAGGAACTAGACCAATAGGAACTAGACCAATAGGAACTAGACCAATAGGAACTAGACCAATAGGAACTAGAACAATAGAAACTAGACCAATAGGAACTAGAACAATAGGAACTAGACCAATAGGAACTAAACCAATAGGAACTAGTCCAATAGGAACTAGACCAATAGAAACTAGACCAATAGAAACTAGACCAATAGAAACTAGACCAATAGGAACTAGACCAATATAAACTAGACCAATAGGAACTAGACCAATAGGAACTAGACCAATAGGAACTAGTCCAATAGGAGCTAGAACAATAGGAACTAAACCAATAGAAACTAGACCAATAGGAACTAGACCAATAGGAACTAAACCAATAGGAACTAGACCAATAGGAAGTAGACCAATAGGAACTAGACCAATAGGAACTCGACCAATAGGAACTAGAACAATAGGAACTAGAACAATAGGAACTAGAACAATAGGAACTAGACCAATAGGAACTAGACCAATAGGAACTAGAACAATAGGAACTCGACCAATAGGAACTCGAACAATAGGAACTAGAACAATAGGAACTAGACCAATAGGAACTAGAACAATAGGAACTAGAACAATAGGAACTAGTCCAATAGGAACTAGACCAATAGGAACTAGAACAATAGGAACTCGACCAATAGGAACTAGACCAATAGGAACTAGAACAATAGGAACTAGAACAATAGGAACTAGAACAATAGGAACTAGTCCAATAGGAACTAGACCAATAGGAACTAGTCCAATAGGAACTAGACCAATAGGAACTAGAACAATAGGAACTAGACCAATAGGAACTCGACCAATAGGACCTAGACCAATAGGAACTAGTTCAATAGGAACTAGACCAATAGGAACTAGACCAATAGGAACTAGACCAATAGGAACTAGACCAATAGAAACTAAACCAATAGAAACTAGACCAATATGAACTAGACCAATAGGAACTAGAACAATAGGAACTAGACCAATAGGAACTAGTCCAATAGGAACTAGACCAATAGGAACTAAACCAATAGGAACTAAACCAATAGAAACTAGACCAATAGGAACTAGACCAATAGGAACTAGACCAATAGAAACTAGACCAATAGGAACTAGACCAATAGGAACTAGACCAATAGGAACTAGACCAATAGGAACTAGAACAATAGGAACTAGACCAATAGGAACTAGACCAATAGGAACTAGACCAATAGGAACTAGACCAATAGGAACTAGACCAATAGGAACTAAACCAATAGGAACTAGTCCAATAGGAACTAGACCAATAGGAACTAGACCAATAGAAACTAGACCAATAGGAACTAGACCAATAGAAACTAGACCAATAGGAACTAGTCCAATAGGAACTAGACCAATAGGAACTAGACCAATAGGAACTAGTCCAATAGGAACTAAAGCAATAGAAACTAGACCAATAGGAACTAGAACAATAGGAACTAGACCAATAGGAACTAGACCAATAGGAACTAGACCAATAGGAACTAGAACAATAAGAACTAGACCAATAGGAACTAAACCAATAGAAACTAGACCAATAGGAACTAGACCTATAGGAACTAGACCAATAGGAACTAAACCAATAGAAACTAGACCAATAGGAACTAGACCAATAGAAACTAGACCAATAGGAACTAGTCCAATAGGAACTAGTCCAATAGGAACTAGACCAATAGGAACTAAACCAATAGAAACTAGACCAATAGGAACTAGACCAATAGGAACTAGTCCAATAGAAACTAGACCAATAGGAACTAGACAAATAGGAACTAGACAAATAGGAAGTAGACCTATAATAGACTAGTCCAATAGGAACTAGAACAATAGGAACTAGAACAATAGGAACTAGACCAATAGGAACTAGACCAATAGGAAGTAGACCGATTAGATCTAGACTAATTCTCTATACTGTACAGACCTCTAAACCACTGCAGCCTGCCGATCTGTAGTGATAGATATGCTTTGTCATAATAAGTCAACGTTTTTTTCTTAACATTGGTCTGGTCAGATAACACCAGTGTTTTCTCTCCACAGGCACTACAATGGACTTTGTAGACATTGAGCACTACGACCCATACAATGACACCTGGGCCCGAACATGCCCTGCAGTGAAATACGTGACAAACTTCACAGCGACTGCCTGTCATGGTAAACTATACGTGATAGGCTCCTGTGCTGTTAAGTACAACGCCTTGACTCTGCAGTGCTACAATCCTGTTATAGGTAGGTAGGAACGACATGGATCATCACGTAGGTTAATATGCTCACAACATGGAACCGTCACCAGTGTTTTTGCGAGGGGGGGGTCGATTCCATTTTCATGTTCACGTCTTGAATTTTACTAAATTGAAAGGGAATTGACCCCCAAAAACATGATCCCCAATAATTGATTATCACTTTAGAAATGGTGCAGGAAATGGTGCTCAAAACTGATTCCTTTTTCAGATCCATTTGAAATCTCTTGTCAGTGTAATCAATCATGTAGCCTACCTCTCAGATGTAACATGTGTTGTTCAGATTCACATCTCCACCTTTGTCCATTAAAAACCAAAAACAGTTTTAGTAAGAATTAAAGGAAATTCAAGTGGGCTTACTACACTTCTCAGATTCGCATCAGATCCTATCTCATATCTTTGCCCCCGTTGTGCCTCTCTGTCCCCTTAAGACGGGTGGAGTGTCATCTGCTCTCCCTTCATCCCCAAGTACCTGTCCTCTCCTCGCTGTGTCTCAGTGGAGGGGCTCATCTACCTGATCGCTGACAACACCAAGAAGGTTTACTGCTACGACCCACTGGCTAACATGTGGCAGAAGGTGGGTTAGGGGATAGACTGGCTAACATGTGGCAGAAGGTGGGTTAGGGGATAGAGTTAGGGTTAGGGGTTAGAGTTAGAGTTAGGGGTTAGAGTTAGGGTTAGAGTTAGAGTTAGAGTTAGAGTTAGGGGTTAGAGTTAGGGTTAGGGTTAGAGTTAGAGTTAGGGGTTAGAGTTAGGGTTAGAGTTAGGGGTTAGAGTTAGCGTTAGGGGTTAGAGTTAGGGTTAGGGTTAGAGTTAGGGTTAGAGTTAGAGTTAGGGGTTAGAGTTAGGGTTAGAGTTAGAGTTAGAGTTAGGGGTTAGAGTTAGGGTTAGAGTTAGGGGTTAGAGTTAGGGGTTAGAGTTAGGGGTTAGAGTTAGGGTTAGAGTTAGGGGTTAGAGTTAGGGGTTAGAGTTAGGGGTTAGAGTTAGGGTTAGAGTTAGGGGTTAGAGTTAGGGGTTAGAGTTAGGGTTAGGGGTTAGAGTTAGGGGTTAGAGTTAGGGGTTAGAGTTAGCGTTAGGGGTTAGAGTTAGGGTTAGGGTTAGAGTTAGGGTTAGAGTTAGAGTTAGAGTTAGGGTTAGGGTTAGAGTTAGGGTTAGAGTTAGAGTTAGAGTTAGGGTTAGGGTTAGAGTTAGAGTTAGGGTTAGGGTTAGAGTTAGAGTTAGGGTTAGGGTTAGGGTTAGAGTTAGAGTTAGGGTTAGGGTTAGGGTTAGAGTTAGAGTTAGAGTTAGGGTTAGGGTTAGAGTTAGAGTTAGAGTTAGAGTTAGGGTTAGGGTTAGGGTTAGAGTTAGAGTTAGAGTTAGAGTTAGAGTTAGAGTTAGGGTTAGAGTTAGAGTTAGAGTTAGAGTTAGAGTTAGGGTTAGGGTTAGAGTTAGAGTTAGAGTTAGAGTTAGAGTTAGGAGTTAGAGTTAGGGGTTAGAGTTAGCGTTAGGGGTTAGAGTTAGCGTTAGCGTTAGGGGTTAGGGGTTAGGGTTAGGGGTTAGAGTTAGCGTTAGGGGTTAGAGTTAGAGTTAGAGTTAGCGTTAGGGGTTAGGGGTTAGGGTTAGGGTTAGGGATTAGGGTTAGGGGTTAGAGTTAGCGTTAGGGGTTAGAGTTAGGGGTCAGGGTTAGAGTTAGAGTTAGAGCTAGCGTTAGGGGTTAGGGGTTAGGGTTAGGGATTAGGGTTAGGGGTTAGAGTTAGCGTTAGGGGTTAGAGTTAGGGGTCAGGGTTAGAGTTAGCGTTAGGGGTTAGAGTTAGCGTTAGGGGTTAGTGTTAGGGTTAGGGTTAGAGTTAGAGTTAGCGTTAGGGGTTAGAGGTTAAAGTTAGGGTAAGGGTTAGGGGTTAGAGTTAGGGTTAGGGGTTAGGGTTAGAGGTTAGGGTTAGAGGTTAGAGTTAGGGTTAGGGGTTAGGGGTTAGAGTTAGGGTTAGGGGTTAGGGTTAGAGGTTAGGGTTAGAGGTTAGAGTTAGGGTTAGGGGTTAGGGGTTAGAGTTAGGGGTTAGTGTTAGGGTTAGAGGTTAGAGTTAGGGTTAGGGGTTAGGGGTTAGAGTTAGGGTTTAGAGTTAGGGTTAGTGTTAGGGTTAGGGGTTAGTTAGCATTAGGGTAGTGTTAGAGTTAGGGTTAGCGTTAGGGTTATGGATGGATGGAGAGATGGATGGATGGACTGATTAATCCTCTCCTCCTGTGTATTCCCCCAGGTCCAGCTGCTGCACATGCTCCATGAGAACGGAGATCTTGTGTCGTTGGACAGTCAGCTCTTTGCAACGGGGGGTCACTGGAAGGGCATGGAGGGGGACTACGGGGTGGAGGTGGAGGTGTATAACAGAGCTTCTAACAACTGGAAGGTGGAGTGTTTCCTACCAAGGCTCTGGATCTACAGCGGCGCCTGTTCTGTCTTCCTGGACCCCTCCCAGTGGTCCGACCCATTCCCCCTCGATGAAACCTAAATGGAACGGTCGGGTCCATGGCATGCAGCACTTGAAGTGGAAAGAGGAAGGTGCCAATACTCACTTTAGGTGCCGGAAGGCTGCTCATTTTAGGTACAGATTTTAACTTAAAAGTACTGGTGTAGTCGACCATATTTTAGGGGGGGAATATTCTAGATGTGCAGTTAGCACTTAAAGGCTCAGTGCAGTCAAAAAACATGATGTGCCTGTGTTTTATTTATATTTATTTACACACTCTGAGGATGGAATAATACTGTGAAATTGTGAAAATTACGACTGTGCCCTTTTAGTGTAAGAGCCTGTTTGGATGGGATGGAGTTTTGGTCTGCCTGGTGACATCAACAGACCGTAAATTAGTTAATAGACCAATAAGAAAGAGAGTTACAAACCTCTCTGCCAATTACAGCTAGTTTTCAGTTTCCCCCTCCCCACCCAGACAGTCCTTGCAAAATAATTGATTGAGAAATTGCTCTGTGCTAATTCAAATAAACCAGAGTACTTAATTGTTACCCAGAAATGATTTAATATGGAGACCTTTAAGCAGTAGATGCAGATCTAATTCAAGCACTGAGCTCAAAGCACTGAGCCCACAGCACTGAGCCCACAGCACTGAGCCCACAGCACTGAGCCCACAGCACTGAGCCCACAGCACTGAGCCCACAGCACTGAGCCCACAGCACTGAGCCCACAGCACTGAGCTCAAAGCACTGAGCCCACAGCACTGAGCCCACAGCACTGAGCCCACAGCACTGAGCCCACAGCACTGAGCCCACAGCACTGAGCCCACAGCACTGAGCCCATGGCCATGACAGACTGATCTCAGGGTTATAGTTCACAGACTATTGTCAGACTTTTATGTCCGACCGTCTTGGCTGTCAGTAGCCTAGACTACTGTATGCATGTGGAATGTTGTTTCATCTCTAGATTATGGAGGATGTCTTTGTGCATTACAATAGCAGGTTACTTGATCCTCTATGCTGCCTTGCCCAATTCTTCTTCTCTTGTTTTTTTTTGTAACATTATACTCATGTAACGATGTGTTTATTTATATGGTTACATCCTGACTTCCTGAAACA
Source organism: Salvelinus alpinus (assembly GCF_045679555.1). Taxonomy (NCBI): domain Eukaryota; kingdom Metazoa; phylum Chordata; class Actinopteri; order Salmoniformes; family Salmonidae; genus Salvelinus; species Salvelinus alpinus. The sequence continues at coordinate 5,573,293 of NC_092100.1, read as the reverse complement.
TCTGGTGGCATCTGCATTATTGAGTTTGTTTGTTTGTTTGTTTGTTTGTTTGTTTGTTGACTTATTCAAACTTTGTAGAAAATGTGATGTTTAATCAAAACATCTTTGTAAATATGTTGTTGTTTTTTATGGTGGAAAACATGGAATATTTCAGTATTTACAGTATATGCTTTTGTGTTATTATGCAACAGTGGCTTTCAACCTGTGTTTGTTTATAAGCAACTCGCTGGACACAGTGTCCGTTCAACATCTACTGGACACAGTGTCCGTTCAACATCTACTGGACACAGTGTCAGATCAACATCTACTGGACACAGTGTCAGATCAACATCTACTGGACACAGTGTCAGATCAATATCTACTGGACACAGTGTCAGATCAACATCTACTGGACACAGTGTCAGATCAATATCTACTGGACACAGTGTCAGATCAACATCTACTGGACACAGTGTCAGATCAATATCTACTGGACACAGTGTCAGATCAACATCTACTGGACACAGTGTCAGATCAATATCTACTGGACACAGTGTCAGATCAACATCTACTGGACACAGTGTCAGATCAACATCTACTGGACACAGTGTCAGATCAATATCTACTGGACACAGTGTCAGATCAACATCTACTGGATACAGTGTCAGATCAACATCTACTGGACACAGTGTCAGATCAACATCTACTGGACACAGTGTCAGATCAACATCTACTGGACACAGTGTCAGATCAACATCTACTGGACACAGTGTCAGATCAACATCTACTGGACACAGTGTCAGATCAACATCTACTGGACACAGTGTCAGATCAACATCTACTGGACACAGTGTCAGATCAATATCTACTGGACACAGTGTCAGATCAACATCTACTGGACACAGTGTCAGATCAATATCTACTGGTCACAGTGTCAGATCAACATCTACTGGACACAGTGTCAGATCAACATCTACTGGACACAGTGTCCGTTCAACATCTACTGGACACAGTGTCAGATCAACATCTACTGGACACAGTGTCAGATCAACATCTACTGGACACAGTGTCAGATCAACATCTACTGGACACAGTGTCAGATCAACATCTACTGGACACAGTGTCAGATCAACATCTACTGGACACAGTGTCAGATCAACATCTACTGGATACAGTGTCAGATCAACATCTACTGGACACAGTGTCCGTTCAACATCTACTGGTCACAGTGTCAGATCAACGTCTACTGGTCTTGCCACGAGGCACGCTGCTGTAACTGCTAAACTGCTTTTTGTACCCTGTACTGCACGATTGTAGTGGGTTCTGGTAGTTATATTGACTATGATGTTAGCTAATATTGTGACAATGATGTAGGCTGTGGGTAGTGGGTAGCGGTTATGGTATGAAGTTTTGGCTTGTAAAGGTTTTTTCACCCTGGTCATAGACAGCTGATGTGTTGTGCACTGAAGTCCATACATGAAGGGAAAAAGGTGAGAGGAGGAGAGAACGTAGATGCAAGAAGGAATAGAATGAGCAAAGGTGTCATGCTGTTACGTGGCTGCTATGAAAGTGAACTGTGTGTGCAAGATCAGGGGTGTATTAATTTCCGTCGATTCTGTTGAAAAACATTTCTTAAACAGAAGCAAAACGCAACAAAACGGGGATAAAGATACCTGAATTTGTCCAATAGCAACTTTTGTTTGCAACTGTTTGGACTAATGATTACACACTAGATCAGCTAGGTGCAGGCAAGAGTGTGCAAGGTGGTATTGAATGTGTCAATGTCTGTCAGCTTGTTTACTCTAATGTCTCTTGACCTGTGTGCACCTACGTTGTAAAGTTTAATTCGTAGGCTAGGTTGTAGTAACCTCGTTATGAGTATAGGGAAAAATGTTGTATCATGTAGTAGCTTAAACCTATGGATGTTACATTGAACTGGGTGAATGGAATATGAATGACAGTCATCCAATATGCTGTAATAGAAATAAGGCCGTGTTCATTAAAAAAATGTAAAATCATCCTCCCTAATCTTAAACGGCACCAACAGCCATTGTCGTATACCCACTTTGTTGTTGTTGTTGTTGTTGTTGCTGTTGTTGTTGCTGTTGTTGTTGTTGTTGTTGTTGTTGTTGTTGTTGCTGTTGTTGTTGTTGTTGCTGTTGTTGTTGTTGTTGTTGTTGTTGTTGTTGTTGCTGTTGTTGTTGTTGTTGCTGTTGTTGTTGTTGTTGTTGTTGTTGTTGTTGTTGCTGTTGTTGTTGTTGTGGGTATTGTTGTTGTTGTGGGCATTGCACACACTCACTTCTTACTGATCAAAGGGTGGCTACTTTGAAGAATCTCAAATTTAAAATGCATTTTGATTTGTTAAACACTTTTTTGGTTACTACATGATTCCATATGTGTGTTATTTCATAGTTTTGATGTCTTCACTATTATTCTACAATGTAGAAAATAGTAAAAACAAAAGAAAAAACTCTTGAATTAGTAGGTGTGTCCAAACTTTTGACTGGTGTTGTATAAATAGAAAATACACATGTATATTATTATTGTTTATTTTTTTACATTTGACTTAGAGATTGAAAATGGAACAAATCAGAAATCTGTGATTTTCTGACTCAGTTGACAGAGCCTCAATTACCTATTTCAATAATAGGCCTACTATTAGCCTTCTTCCACAGTACAGCTTGGGTTGGCCTGACTGTGAAAGACCAATATGGGATTCCTCATTTTCGGTCATTCAGAGTGTATGTCACTGTTTGTCAGAAGTTTTCACAAAGGTGCTTTTCCTTCAACCGGGGCGGCCGTTAGCGAAATGTTTATTTTATCCACTTCGCCAGGCACCACTACACCACAGCGTAATTCATCCCGTTTTTGCCCCATTATCAAATGGCTCATTAGATTTAGGCAATTAGAACCAATGATGTATACCATCATTTATATATGGTGTATATATAAATCATTGATTAGAACTCTATTGATCTGCCACGGAGGTCTTCAAATATTGATATCCCGCAGAAAGTCTGTTTCCTCCCGCTGCAGCAAAGGATTTGATCATTAACCAATTTGTATCGAAGCGAGGCCACAAAGTAGCCCTCCACTCTACCCATCGAACTCACCGCGTCCCTCTTGCTATGGAAACGGCCAAGCCGCTTTCTATTACTATGGAAACGGCCCGGGAGCGTCTGGTTACCCCGGCAACCTCTGCTGAGATTTGCCTCGCAAGTTCGCACTCTGTTGTTTGTCTCTGCAAGTTCTTTAAAAAGTTTTTATGGTGACTAGCAAAAGTTAGGAAATCGTTATTCGTCGTAGAATGCTTAGATTCAGTTAAATAAAAAAAATAGTATGCCAATTAGTTTATGCGTTACAACGACTTACTTTGGTTTTAAAAGCAATGCTTTTTGAAATAGTTTTTTCTTTTTTTCTATGACCAATTTGACCTTGCACGTGTGTTTTATGGATTGTAGCTAATCCTCTCTTGTCGGGCACAGTGTAGAAGTTCATATCAGTTTTTTCAATGAGTTCTCAAGGAGACCAACGCCAACCAACATCGCCTGGACTGGAAGCTGTGATTCAGGTTTGTGCAACAGTCGCCTGAGATTGAACATAATCTTGAACATGAGCTCAAATTGTGCATTTAAGATAGTTTTGCAAATAGAAGAAAGCCAGGCACTTGTTGTTATTAATAAATGAAAACAGAGGACCACAAACATTTCGATGCGTATTCCCTAATTGTGTTACACACTTCAGTAATTCACACACATCTGTGCACCTGACTCTAAACAAGGCTATACAGTCAAATTCAAATAAATCACTGTGAGTGCACTAGAAGGATAGAAGCCTTCTCACTCTGCAGGACTGTATTTAGTCGGGTTAAATGTTACCTTATGTATATCACAATCCATAAATATAAAAATATGAATCTGCCTAATATTTGGTTAGTCTCCTTAGGCAGAGAGGTTTCCTCCCACATTAAAAATGCTCCAGTGTACAGTAGTGCTATTGCCCTAGTAACCATTGAATGCTAATTATCCATGACAGTAATTACTGGTTGATGGTGTGATGATGGTGTGAGGCAATGGCTGTAGAAGCTGAAGGAGTCTCTCTGCTCCACCCTGACAGCAGCACACAGACAGAGAGACAGACAGACAGACAGACAGGCACGCACGCACGCACGCACACACACACACACACAGCTACAGTAACTATATTGGTGTCATGTCATGGTGTGTGTGTGTGTGTGTGTGTGTGTGTGTGTGTGTGTGTGTGTGTGTGTGTGTGTGTGTGTGTGTGTGTGTGTGTGTGTGTGTGTGTGTGTGTGTGTGTGTGTAGAAGCTGGAGGAGTCTCTACTCTCTAGTCTCCCTGACAGAAGCAGCAGGGTAGAGGAGAGTAACCTGTCTCTGACACCAAGAGGAGATGGACAGGACTCTGCTGCTGCCACACCCGCTGCCACGCCCGCCTCAGCGTCCGCCTGCTCTACAGCAACACCCGTCTCCTCCCGCATCAGACAGATCATCACCAGGAACCTGGCCAACCCTAACCCTGCTGGTAGACCAAGGCCATACCTTTCTCAGATCACAGCTCATTGAACATAATGTATAGAACCTACCTCTATCATCAACATACTGATATCTATCTCTATCATCAACATACTGATATCTACCTCTATCATCAACATACTGATATCTACCTCTATCATCAACATACTGATATCTACATCTATCATCAACATACTGATACCTACCTCTATCATCAACATACTGATACCTACCTCTATCATCAACATACTGATATCTACCTCTATCATCAACATACTGATATCTACCTCTATCATCAGCATACTGATATCTACCTCTATCATCAACATACTGATATCTACCTCTATCATCAACATACTGATATCTACCTCTATCATCAACATACTGATATCTACCTCTATCATCAACATACTGATATCTACCTCTATCATCAACATACTGATATCTACCTCTATCATCAACATACGGATATCTACCTCTATCATCAACATACTGATATCTACCTCCATCATCAACATACTAATATCTACCTCTATCATCAACATACTGATATCTACCTCTATCATCAACATACTGATATCTACCTCTATCATCAACATACTGATATCTACCTCTATATGTATAGAATGATACCTACCTCTATCATCAACATACTGATATCTACCTCTATCATCAACATACTGATATCTACCTCTATATGTATAGAATGATACCTACCTCTATCATCAACATACTGATATCTACCTCTATATGTATAGAATGATATCTACCTCTATCATCAACTTACTGATATCTACCTCTATCATCAGCATACTGATATCTACCTCTATATGTATAGAATGATACCTACCTCTATCATCAGCATACTGCTATCTACCTCTCTCATCAACATACTGATATCTACCTCTATCATCAACATACTGATATCTACCTCTATATGTATAGAATGATATCTACCTCTATCATCAACATACTGATATCTACCTCTATCATCAACATACTGATATCTACCTCTATCATCAACATACTGATATCTACCTCTATATGTATAGAATGATATCTACCTCTATCATCAACATACTGATATCTACCTCCATATGTATAGAACGATACCTAACTCTATCATCAACATACTGATATCTACCTCTATCATCAACATACTAATATCTACCTCTATCATCAACATACTGATATCTACCTCTATCATCAACATACTGATATCTACCTCTATCATCAACATACTGATACCTACCTCTATCATCAACATACTGATATCTACCTCTATCATCAACATACTGATATCTACCTCTATCATCAACATACTGATATCTACCTCTATCATCAACATACTGCTATCTACCTCTATCATCAACATACTGATATTTACCTCTATCATCAACATACTGATATCTACCTCTATATGTATAGAATGATATCTACCTCTATCATCAACATACTGATATCTAGCTCTATCATCAACATACTAATATCTACCTCTATCATCAACATACTGATATCTACCTCTATCATCAACATACTGATATCTACCTCTATATGTATAGAATGATATCTACCTTTATCATCAACATACTGATATCTACCTCTATCATCAACATACTGATATCTACCTCTATCATCAACATAATGATACCTACCTCTATCATCAACATACTGATATCTACCTCTATCATCAACATACTGATATCTACCTCTATCATCAACATACTGATATCTACATCTATCATCAACATACTGATATTTACCTCTATCATAAACATACTGATATCTACCTCTATATGTATAGAATGATATATACCTCTATCATCAACATACTGAAATCTACCTCTATCATCAACATACTAATATCTACCTCTATCATCAACATACTGATATCTACCTCTATCATCAACATACTGATATCTACCTCTATCATCAACATACTGATATCTACCTCTATCATCAACATACTGATACCTACCTCTATCATCAACATACTGATATCTACCTCTATCATCAACATACTGATATCTACCTCTATCATCAACATACTGATACCTACCTCTATCATCAACATACTGATATCTACCTCTATCATCAACATACTGATATCTACCTCTATCAGCTCATAGAACATCATCATTTGATAGTGTAATACAATGTAATAATGTTGCCTCAAAAGAATATACATTGAATTGAACTGATAACAGTATCTAGGCCTATATATATATGCACACTACACTGAGTGTAAAAAACATTAAGAACACCTGCTCTTTCCATGACATAGACTGACCAGGTGAATCCAGGTGAAAGCTATGATACCTTATTGATGTCACCTGTTAAATCCACTTCAATCAGTGTAGATGAAGGGGAGGAGACATGGTTAAAGAAGGATTTTTAAGCCTAGAGACAATTGAGACATGGATTGTGTATGTGTGCCATTCAGAGGGTGAACGGGCAAGACAAAAGATTGAAGTGCCTTTGAACGGGGTATGGTAGTAGGTGCCAGGCGCACCGGTTTGTGTCAAGGACTGCAACGCTGCTTGGTTTTTCACACTCAACAGTTTCCTGTGTGTATCAGGAATGGTCCATCACCCAAAGGACATCCAGCCAACTTGACACAACTGTGGGAAGCATTGGAGTCAACATGGGCCAGCATCCCTGTGGAACGCTTTCGACACCTTGTAGAGTCCATGCCCCGACGAATTGAGGCTGTTCTGAGGGGAAAAAGGGGAGGGGAGGGAGGGTGGGGCAACTCAATATCAGGAAGGTGTTTTTAATGTTTATACCTGTATGCTCTTTACCGTCAGATGATGACATCAGTCTACAGGAGGAGAACAGGGTCCTGAAGGAGCAGCTCTCTCAGACCAGGATGGACCGGGACCAGCTGCTGGTCAAACAGACCCAGCTCACAGACAGGGTAGGAACCATAGCATCATCACTGAACAGACTGCTCTCACAAACAGGGTAGTTAACAAGATTTACTCATGGGTTGCACGTCGGTCACGTCAAACCATTGTTATGAACGTTCTATGGAAGACTGGTATCCAACTGTCAGTTCTGCTCCAGACACTTCTGCTCCAGTAAATTGCTCAATTGTGCTCCAGTTCGGTCCCGTGTGGCTCAGTTGGTAGAGCATGGCGCTTGCAACGCCAGGGTTGTGGGTTCATTCCCCACGGGGGGACCAGGATGAATATGTATGAACTTTCCAATTTGTAAGTCGCTCTGGATAAGAGCGTCTGCTAAATGACTTAAATGTAAATGTAAATGCTCCAGTCACTTCTGCTCCAGTCACTTCTGCTCCAGACACTTCTGCTCCAGACACTTCTGCTCCAGACACTTCTGCTCCAGATACTTCTGCTCCAGACACTTCTGCTCCAGACACTTCTGCTCCAGACACTTCTGCTCCAGTCACTTCTGCTCCAGTCACTTCTGCTACAATCACTTCTGCTCCAGATACTTCTGCTCCAGTCACTTCTGCTCCAGACACTTCTGCTCCAGACGCTTCTGCTCCAGTCACTTCTGCTCCAGATACTTCTGCCAGATACTTCTGCTCCAGTCACTTCTGCTCCAGACACTTCTGCTCCATTCACTTCTGCTCCAGACACTTCTGCTCCAGTCAGTTCTGCTCCAGACACTTCTGCTCCAGACACTTCTGCTCCAGTCAGTTCTGCTCCATACACTTCTGCTCCAGACACTTCTGCTCCAGTCAGTTCTGCTCCAGTCACTTCTGCTCCAGATACTTCTGCTCCAGACACTTCTGCTCCAGTCACTTCTGCTCCAGATACTTCTGCTCCAGACACTTCTGCTCCAGACACTTCTGCTCCAGACACTTCTGCTCCAGATACTTCTGCTCCAGTCACTTCTGCTCCAGTCACTTCTGCTCCAGACACTTCTGCTCCAGTCACTTCTGCTCCAGTCACTTCTGCTCCAGACACTTCTGCTCCAGACACTTCTGCTCCAGACACTTCTGCTCCAGTTACTTCTGCTCCAGATACTTCTGCTCCAGACACTTCTGCTCCAGATACTTCTGCTCCAGACACTTCTGCTCCAGATACTTCTGCTCCAGATACTTCTGCTCCAGATACTTCTGCTCCAGACACTTCTGCTCCAGACACTTCTGCTCCAGATACTTCTGCTCCAGACACTTCTGCTCCAGACACTTCTGCTCCAGACACTTCTGCTCCAGACACTTCTGCTCCAGACACTTCTGCTCCAGTCACTTCTGCTCCAGACACTTCTGCTCCAGTCACTTCTGCTCCAGACACTTCTGCTCCAGATACTTCTGCTCCAGTCACTTCTGCTCCAGACACTTCTGCTCCAGATACTTCTGCTCCAGACACTTCTGCTCCAGATACTTCTGCTCCAGACACTTCTGCTCCAGACACTTCTGCTCCAGACACTTCTGCTTCAGTCAGTTCTGCTCCAGATACTTCCACAATAGTGGAAATAAGATTGCAAACAACAGACATTATTCCATGTGTTATTTTGGCGTGTTTTGATCTCCCCAGATTATCTGTCTGTTTAGAACTAGAATTGCAGTCTTTCTATGTCATTTTATGTCTATGAGCTTTATGTCTATGAGCTTTAGGTCTATGAGCTCACCCCAAATACATACCTAAGAGCGTCTGCTAAATGACTTAAATGTAAATGTAAATGTAGGTCTATGAGCTTTAGGTCTATGAGCTTTAGGTCTATGAGCTTTAGGTCTATGAGCTTTAGGTCTATGAGCTTTAGGTCTATGAGCTTTAGGTCTATGAGCTTTAGGTCTATGAGCTTTAGGTCTATGAGCTTTATGTCTATGAGCTCACCCCAAATACATACCGACTGTACGTGTTGCTGTGTCGGTGAAGCGCTAGGCCTGCTGAATGAAGCTTGAATAACTTCAGTGCACTAGTGAGGACTGCATGGCATCCCATTCACGATTACAAACTACTCTACTGTTTTCAGGAAAGGGCTTTAAACCGGGACTGTTTCTCTGTATTTTATTGATGTATTTTATTTCAACCTTTATTTAACCAGGTCGGCCAGTTGAGAACAACTTCTCATGTACAACTGCGACCTGGCCAAGACAAAAGCAAAGCAGTGCGACAAAAACAACAACACAGAGTTACACATGGAATAAACAAAAGTACAGTCAATAACACAATAGAAAAATCTTTATAGAGTGTGTGCAAATGAAGTAAGGAAGTAAGGCAATAAATAGGCCAATAGTGGCGAAGTAATCACAATTGAGCAATTTACACTGGAATGGTAAATGTGCAGATGAGGATGTGCAGTAGAAATACTGGTGTCCAAAAGAGCAGAAAAACAAAAAACAAATATGGGGATGAGGTAGGTAGTTGGTTGGATGGGCTATTTACAGATGGGCTGTGTACAGATGGGCTATTTACAGATGGGCTGTTTACAGATGGGCTATTTACAGATGGGCTATTTACAGATGGGCTATTTACAGATGGACTGTGTACAGATGGGCTATTTACAGATGGGCTATTTACAGATGGGCTATTTACAGATGGACTGTGTACAGATGGGCTATTTACAGATGGGCTGTGTACAGATGGGCTATTTACAGATGGACTGTGTACAGATGGGCTATTTACAGATGGACTGTGTACAGATGGGCTATTTACAGATGGACTGTGTACAGATGGGCTATTTACAGATGGGCTATTTACAGATGGGCTGTGTACAGATGGGCTATTTACAGATGGGCTATTTACAGATGGGCTGTGTACAGATGGGCTATTTACAGATGGGCTGTGTACAGATGGGCTATTTACAGATGGGCTATTTACAGATGGGCTATTTACAGATGGGCTATTTACAGATGGGCTGTGTACAGATGGGCTATTTACAGATGGACTGTGTACAGATGGGCTATTTACAGATGGGCTGTGTACAGATGGGCTATTTACAGATGGACTGTGTACAGATGGGCTATTTACAGATGGACTGTGTACAGATGGGCTATTTACAGATGGACTGTGTACAGATGGGCTATTTACAGATGGGCTGTGTACAGATGGGCTATTTACAGATGGGCTGTGTACAGATGGGCTATTTACAGATGGACTGTGTATAGCTGCAGTGATCGGTAAGCTGCTCTGACAGTTGATGCTTAAAGCTAGTGAGGGAGATATAAGACTCCAACTTCAGCAATTTTTGCAATTCGTTCCAGTCATTGGCAGCAGAGAACTGGAAGGAAAGTCGGCTAAAGGGGGTGTTGGCTTTGAGGATGACCAGTGGAATATACCTTCTGGAGCGCGTGTTACGGGTGGGTGTTGCTATGGTGACCAGTGAGCTGAGATAAGGCGGGGCTTTACCTAGCAAAGACTTATAGATGACCTGGAGCCAGTGTAATCCCACTCTCTAGTTTAATTTAGTAGGTGAGACTAGACAAGCTAAACACTGCTAATAACGTGAGAGTTTTTTTGAGATTTTCCTTCTGTAGGAGGGATCTGGGATGGTTAGTGTTCGAACGCGTCCCAAATGCCACCCCATTCCCTATATAGCGCACTACTTTTGAACTTGAGTCCATGTATTAGGGAGAGAGAGAAGGAGAGAGACGGAGAGACGGTAAGAGACTGGGGAGAGAGAAGGGGACAGAGAAGGAGAGAGACAGAGAGATACATAGAAAGAAGGAAAGAGAGACAGAGAGAGAGACAGAGAGAGAGACAGAGAGAGAATGAGAGAGAGAGAGACAGAGAGAGAGATACGGAGAGACTGAAAGAGAGAAGGGGAGAGAGAAGGGGAGATAGATGGAGAGACGGAAAGAGAGAAGGGGAGAGAGACGGAAAGAGAGCGACGGAGAGAGAAGGGGAGAGAAGGGTCACATCCGGGCTGCATCACAAATGGCACAGTCTTCCCTCTGTAGTGTATTATTTTGTACCAGGTTGCTATGGGATTCCCTAGATGCCCTGGTCAAAGGTAGTGCGCTAAATCTGACAAGATGTTGCCGACAGTAACGGTCGTCCTGTTTCTACATCCTACCTTCCAGTATAGTTTTTTTTACATGAATTGCTCAGAATGTTTCTTGCATTATTAGCTACAGCGGTAAATAACGTTTGGACATTAGATTGGCGGTCACTCACCAGAAATCAGAGCAGAAATTCGTTAATTAATGAGTGGGGCCCTAGTCAGACTCAGTTGTCGTGCTGGTTGAGAGAATGCCAAGTGTGTGCAAAGCTGTCATCAAGGCAACGGATGGCTACTTTGAAGAATCTCAAATATAAAATGTATTTTGATTTGTTTAACAGTTTTTTGGTTACTACTTGATTCCATATGTGTTATGTGTTACTATTTTATTTATTTATTTAACCTTTATTTAACTAGGCAAGTCAGTGAAGAACAAATTCTTATTTACAATGACGGCCTACCAGGGAACAGTGGGTCAACTACCTTGTTCAGGGGCAGAACGACAGAGTTGTACCTTGTCAGCTCTGGGATTCGGTCTAGCAACTAGCCCGGCCAAACCCTCCCCTAACACGGACGACGCTGGGCCAATTGTTAGCCGCCTTATTGTGTGTGCCGGCCGGTTGTGATACAACCTGGAATCGAACCGGGGTCTGTAGTGAAGCCTCTAGCTTCACTACAGACTTTTTTTTGCCTACCAAGAGGCAAAAGGCCTCCTGCGGGGACGGGGGCTGGGATAAAACAAACAAGCAATAAAGGACAAAACACACATCACGACAAGAGAGGCACTTCAACACTACATAAAGAGAGACCTCAACACAGCATGGTAGCAACACAACATGACAACACAGCATGGTAGCAACACAACATGACAACACAACACGGTAGCAACACAACATGACAACACAGCATGGTAGCAACACAACATGACAACAACACGGTAGCAACACAACATGACAACACAACACGGTAGCAACACAACATGACAACACAGCATGGTAGCAACACAACATGACAACACAACACGGTAGCAACACAACATGACAACACAACACGGTAGCAACACAACATGACAACACAGCATGGTAGCAACACAACATGACAACACAACACGGTAGCAACACAACATGACAACACAGCATGGTAGCAACACAACATGACAACACAGCACGGTAGCAACACAACATGACAACACAGCATGGTAGCAACACATGACAACACAGCATGGTAGCAACACATGACAATACAGCATGGTAGCAACACATCATGACAACACAGCATGGTAACAACACAACATAACAACACAGCATGGTAGAAACACAACATGACAACACAGCATGGTAGCAACACATGACAACACAGCATGGTAGCAACACATCATGACAACACAGCATGGTAACAACACAACATGACAACACAGCATGGTAGCAACACAACATGACAACACAGCATGGTAGCAACACAAAATGACAACACAGCATGGTAGCAACACATAATGACAACACAGCATGGTAACAACACAACATAACAACACAGCATGGTAGAAACACAACATGACAACACAGCATGGTAGCAACACATGACAACACAGCATGGTATCAACACAACATGAGAACACAGCATGGTAGCAACACAACATGACAACACAGCATGGTAGCAACACAACATGACAACACAGCATGGTAGCAACACATCATGACAACACAGCATGGTAACAACACAACATGACAACACAGCATGGTAGCAACACAACATGACAACACAGCATGGTAGCAACACAAAATGACAACACAGCATGGTAGCAACACAACATGACAACACAGCATGGTAGCAACACAACATGACAACACAGCATGGTAGCAACACAACATGACAACACAGCATGGTAGCAACACAACATGACAACACAACATGGTAGCAACACAACACAACATGACAACACAGCATGGTAGCAACACAACATGACAACAACACGGTAGCAACACAACATGACAACAACACGGTAGCAACACAACATGACAACAACACGGTAGTAACACAACATGACAACACAGCATGGTAGCAACACAACATGACAACACAGCATTGTAGCAACACAACATGACAACACAGCATGGTAGCAACACAACACAACATGACAACACAGCATGGTAGAAACACAACATGACAACACAGCATGGTATCAACACAACATGACAACAACACGGTAGCAACACAGCATAACAACAACATGGTAGCAACACAACATGACAACACAGCATGGTAGCAACACAACATGACAACACAGCATGGTAGCAACACAACATAACAACACAGCATGGTAGCAACACAACATGACAACACAGCATGGTAGCAACACAACATGACAACACAGCATGGTAGCAACACAACATGACAACACAGCATGGTAGCAACATAACAACACAGCATGGTAGCAACACAACATGACAACATAGCATGGTAGCAACACAACATGACAACACAGCATGGTAGCAACACAACATGACAACACAGCATGGTAGCAACACAACATGACAACACAGCATGGTGGCAACACAACATGACAACACAGCATGGTAGCAACACAACATGACAACACAACACGGTAGCAACACAGCATAACAACAACACGGTAGCAACACAACATGACAACACAGCATGGTAGCAACACGACATGACAACACAGCATGGTAGCAACACAACATAACAACACAGCATGGTAGCAACACAACATGACAACACAGCATGGTAGCAACACAACATGACAACACAGCATGGTAGCAAAATAACATGACAACACAGCATGGTAGCAACACAACATGACAACACAGCATGGTAGCAACATAACAACACAGCATGGTAGCAACACAACATGACAACATAGCATGGTAGCAACACAACATGACAACACAGCATGGTAGCAACACAACATGACAACACAGCATGGTAGCAACACAACATGACAACACAGCATGGTGGCAACACAACATGACAACACAGCATGGTAGCAACACAACATGACAACACAGCATGGTGGCAACACATCATGACAACACAGCACGGTAGCAACACAACATGACAACACAACACGGTAGCAACACAACATGACAACACAGCATGGTAGCAACACAACATGACAACACAACACGGTAGCAACACAACATGACAACACAGCATGGTAGCAACACAACATGACAACACAGCACGGTAGCAACACAACATGACAACACAGCATGGTAGCAACACATGACAACACAGCATGGTAGCAACACATGACAATACAGCATGGTAGCAACACATCATGACAACACAGCATGGTAACAACACAACATAACAACACAGCATGGTAGAAACACAACATGACAACACAGCATGGTAGCAACACATGACAACACAGCATGGTAGCAACACAACATGAGAACACAGCATGGTAGCAACACAACATGACAACACAGCATGGTAGCAACACAACATGACAACACAGCATGGTAGCAACACATCATGACAACACAGCATGGTAACAACACAACATGACAACACAGCATGGTAGCAACACAACATGACAACACAGCATGGTAGCAACACAAAATGACAACACAGCATGGTAGCAACACATAATGACAACACAGCATGGTAACAACACAACATAACAACACAGCATGGTAGAAACACAACATGACAACACAGCATGGTAGCAACACATGACAACACAGCATGGTAGCAACACAACATGAGAACACAGCATGGTAGCAACACAACATGACAACACAGCATGGTAGCAACACAACATGACAACACAGCATGGTAGCAACACATCATGACAACACAGCATGGTAACAACACAACATGACAACACAGCATGGTAGCAACACAACATGACAACACAGCATGGTAGCAACACAAAATGACAACACAGCATGGTAGCAACACAACATGACAACACAGCATGGTAGCAACACAACATGACAACACAGCATGGTAGCAACACAACATGACAACACAGCATGGTAGCAACACAACATGACAACACAGCATGGTAGCAACACAACACAACATGACAACACAGCATGGTAGCAACACAACATGACAACAACACGGTAGCAACACAACATGACAACAACACGGTAGCAACACAACATGACAACAACACGGTAGTAACACAACATGACAACACAGCATGGTAGCAACACAACATGACAACACAGCATTGTAGCAACACAACATGACAACACAGCATGGTAGCAACACAACACAACATGACAACACAGCATGGTAGAAACACAACATGACAACACAGCATGGTATCAACACAACATGACAACAACACGGTAGCAACACAGCATAACAACAACATGGTAGCAACACAACATGACAACACAGCATGGTAGCAACACAACATGACAACACAGCATGGTAGCAACACAACATAACAACACAGCATGGTAGCAACACAACATGACAACACAGCATGGTAGCAACACAACATGACAACACAGCATGGTAGCAACACAACATGACAACACAGCATGGTAGCAACATAACAACACAGCATGGTAGCAACACAACATGACAACATAGCATGGTAGCAACACAACATGACAACACAGCATGGTAGCAACACAACATGACAACACAGCATGGTAGAAACACAACATGACAACACAGCATGGTGGCAACACAACATGACAACACAGCATGGTAGCAACACAACATGACAACACAACACGGTAGCAACACAGCATAACAACAACACGGTAGCAACACAACATGACAACACAGCATGGTAGCAACACGACATGACAACACAGCATGGTAGCAACACAACATAACAACACAGCATGGTAGCAACACAACATGACAACACAGCATGGTAGCAACACAACATGACAACACAGCATGGTAGCAAAATAACATGACAACACAGCATGGTAGCAACACAACATGACAACACAGCATGGTAGCAACATAACAACACAGCATGGTAGCAACACAACATGACAACATAGCATGGTAGCAACACAACATGACAACACAGCATGGTAGCAACACAACATGACAACACAGCATGGTAGCAACACAACATGACAACACAGCATGGTGGCAACACAATATGACAACACAGCATGGTAGCAACACAACATGACAACACAGCATGGTGGCAACACATCATGACAACACAGCATGGTAGCAACATAACATGACAACACAGCATGGTAGCAACACAACATGACAACACAGCATGGTAGCAACACAACATGACAACACAGCATGGTCGCAACACATCATGACAACACAGCATGGTAGCAACACATGACAACACAGCATGGTAGCAACACAACATGACAACACAGCATGGTAGCAACACAGCATGGCAGCAACACAACATGACAACACAGCATGGTAGCAACACAACATGACAACACAGCATGGTAGCAACACATGACAACACAGCATGGTAGCAACACAACATGACAACACAGCATGGCAGCAACACATGACAACACAGCATGGTAGCAACACAACATGACAACACAGCATGGTAGCAACACAACACAACATGACAACACAGCATGGTAGAAACACAACATGACAACACAGCATGGTATCAACACAACATGTGAACAACACGGTAGCAACACAGCATAACAACAACACGGTAGCAACACAACATGACAACACAGCATGGTAGCAACACAACATGACAACACAGCATGGTAGCAACACAACATAACAACACAGCATGGTAGCAACACAACATGACAACACAGCATGGTAGCAACACAACATGACAACACAGCATGGTAGCAACACAACATGACAACACAGCATGGTAGCAACATAACAACACAGCATGGTAGCAACACAACATGACAACATAGCATGGTAGCAACACAACATGACAACACAGCATGGTAGCAACACAACATGACAACACAACACGGTAGCAACACAACATGACAACACAGCATGGTGGCAACACAACATGACAACACAGCATGGTAGCAACACAACATGACAACACAACACGGTAGCAACACAGCATAACAACAACACGGTAGCAACACAACATGACAACACAGCATGGTAGCAACACAACATGACAACACAGCATGGTAGCAACACAACATAACAACACAGCATGGTAGCAACACAACATGACAACACAGCATGGTAGCAACACAACATGACAACACAGCATGGTAGCAACATAACATGACAACACAGCATGGTAGCAACACAACATGACAACACAGCATGGTAGCAACATAACAACACAGCATGGTAGCAACACAACATGACAACATAGCATGGTAGCAACACAACATGACAACACAGCATGGTAGCAACACAACTTGACAACACAGCATGGTAGCAACACAACATGACAACACAGCATGGTGGCAACACAACATGACAACACAGCATGGTAGCAACACAACATGACAACACAGCATGGTGGCAACACATCATGACAACACAGCATGGTGGCAACACATCATGACAACACAGCATGGTAGCAACATAACATGACAACACAGCATGGTAGCAACACAACATGACAACACAGCATGGTAGCAACACAACATGACAACACAGCATGGTCGCAACACATCATGACAACACAGCATGGTAGCAACACATGACAACACAGCATGGTAGCAACACAACATGACAACACAGCATGGTAGCAACACAGCATGGCAGCAACACAACATGACAACACAGCATGGTAGCAACACAACATGACAACACAGCATGGTAGCAACACATGACAACACAGCATGGTAGCAACACAACATGACAACACAGCATGGCAAAAACACATGACAACACAGCATGGTAGCAACACAACATGACAACACAGCATGGTAGCAACACAACATGACAACACAGCATGGTAGCAACACACCATGACAACACAGCATGGTAGCAACACATGACAACACAGCATGGTAGAAACACAACATGACAACACAGCATGGTAGCAACACAACATGACAACACAGCATGGTAGCACATGACAACACAGCATGGTAGCAACACACCATAACAACACAGCATGGTAGCAACACAACATGACAACACAGCATGGTAGCAACACATGACAACACAGCATGGTAGCAACACATGACAACACAGCAGGGCAGCAACACAACATGACAACACAGCATGGTAGCAACATAACATGGTTGTTGCAGAACGGGTGTTGTTTGTGGAGGATGAGGGCTGCAGTGGATATCTCAGATAGGGGGGAGTGAGGCCTTAGAGGGTTTTATAAATAAGCATCATCCAGTGGGTCTTGCGACGAGTATATAGAGATGACCAGTTTACAGAGGAGTACAGAGTGTAGCCATGTGTCCTATAAGGAGCATTGGTTGCAAATCTGATGGCCGAATGGTAAAGAACATCTAGCCGCTCGAGAGCACCCTTACCTGCCGATCTATAAATTACGTCTCAGTAATCTAGGATGGGTAGGATGGTCATCTGAATCAGGGTTAGTTTGGCAGCTGGGGTGAAAGAGGAGTGATTACAATAGAGGAATCCAAGTCTAAATTTAACTTTAGCCTGCAGCTTTGATATGTGCTGAGAGAAGGACAGTGTAACGTCTAGCCATACTCCCAAATACTTGTATGAGGTGACAACTTTAAGTTCTAAACCCTCAGAGGCACTAATCACACTTGTGGGGAGAGGGGCATTCTTCTTACCAAACCACATGACCTTTGTTTTGGAGGTGTTCAGAACAAGGTTAATGGCAGAGAAAGCTTGTTGGATACTAAGAAAGCTTTGCTGTAGAGCGTTTAACACAAAATCCGTGGAGGGGGCAGCTGAGTATAAGACTATATCATCTGCATATAAATGGATGAGTGAGCTTCCTACTGCCTGAGCTATGTTGTTGATGTAAATTGAGAAGAGCGTGGGGCCTAGGATTGAGCCTTGGGGTACTTCCTTGGTGACAGGCAGTGGCTGAGAGAGCAGATTTTCTGACTTTATACACTGCACTCTTTGAGAGAGGGAGTTAGCAAACCAGGCCAAAGACCCCTCAGAGACACCAATATTCATTAGCCGGCCCACAAGAATGGAATGGTCCACCGTATCAAAAGCTTCAATAAAAAAAAAAAGTCAATAAAAATAGGAGTACAACGCTGCTTAGAATCAACGGCAATGGTGACATCAATTTTAGGTAATAAGCTTC
This sequence comes from Salvelinus alpinus, assembly GCF_045679555.1. Classification (NCBI taxonomy): domain Eukaryota; kingdom Metazoa; phylum Chordata; class Actinopteri; order Salmoniformes; family Salmonidae; genus Salvelinus; species Salvelinus alpinus. The sequence continues at coordinate 5,553,675 of NC_092100.1, read as the reverse complement.
TAGTGTTAACATGCAGAAAACTCAGGCCTTTACGAGAGCAGAAATCAGTGTTAACAAGCAAAAATCTGAGCTCAAGTCAGCATTTGGGGCTAGCAACAGTAGACGGGCCAGAATGTACATGCACATTTCCTGAAATAATCAGCAGTAATATAATCAAGGCACGGCAGAGGACAGGGAGAACTCTGCAGTGTTGATTTTTTATGACATTTGAATGTGCATCAGATGGCAACAAGATCATATTTGTACAGCAATTTCATCAGGTAACATGAATACAAAGCCGACGAGAGGTGGTTAGAATAGGATGGGAGGACAAGAGTCTGTGTAACCAATAGAGAGTCAGCGTGTTACGGCAGATTTCCTCCTCTTCGTCAGATACAAAAACAACAAACGAGAATCAAACCGAAAGCAGTCCCGTGCGGCACGAACACTGACACGAAATACAAACACCCACAAACACACACGTGAACCCCGGCTGCCTAAGTATGATTCTCAATCAGGGACAACGATTGACAGCTGCCTCTGATTGAGAATCATACCAGGCCGAACGCACAAAACCCCAACATAGAAAACAACACATAGACAACCCACCCCAACTCACGCCCTGACCATACTAAATAAATACAAAACAAGAGAAAACAGGTCAGGAACGTGACACAGCGTCATGAGTGTGGGAACAAACATCGTCTGTCCCACGGTTGGGTAGTCGAGCAAGTTCATTGTCAACAAAGCGTGCAGGAGTCATGAGGCAAAATAGCATAAAGCACAAGAAAAAAATATAACGACTTGGGGCCATTGTCAGGTCAAAGAGTCACTCGCCCAAACAAGATAACTTGAGAGAGTAACTCTCTATGAGTCCAGGAGGCGATAAAAGTCTGAGATAAAATAAATAAATAAATAGTAAGCCTATACTAGTTAATAACTTTTTATGTTCAAAAGTGTGCACTCTCCTCAAACAATAGCATGGTATTCTTTCACTGTAATAGCTACTGTAAATTGGACAGTGCAGTTAGATTAATACGAATTTAAGCTTTCTGACAATATCAGATATGTCTATGTCCTGGGAAACGTTCTTGTTACTTACAACCTCATGCTAATCACATTAGCCTACGTTAGCTCAACCATCCCGTGGAAGGGAAACCGAGTAAGCTCACATAATAAGCTTTACAAGTTAATTAGCCTACCTAAAATTCAGATCAGAGCAGAGTTTGCGGTGTGTGAGTATGTGCGTGTGTGCTGGTGATGAGCAAAATCTCGGGAGAGAGGGGGGAGTGTGGCCGGGGTACCTGTACCAGACCAGGTACCTGTACCAGGGGGAGACAGGCCAGGGCAGACAGTGAGCAGATAGCCGGGTGGGACCCAAGCGGCAGTGCAGCAGGCATCGGGAGGCTGAGTAGGGTAGAAGGTGTTCAACCTTACCAGACAGGTGTGTGGGAGAGTAGAGAAAAAACATCCGAAACGAAAAGCTTGGTTAAAAACCGTGGTAAAGTTGGCTTGAGTTTCGATATTCGATTCCATGTCGCCAGACATTCGGCCCTTCAAACTTCATCAGCTCACAAACCATTTCCTGACATTCAGATATTCTACTCGCAACAGACCGAAGACTGAACACACATTTACATCATTAGTAAAGAGAAAGAGCAGGCAGGCCGTTTATCATCTAGTTTATCATGGAATTGTTTTATGGAAGCTATAAGCTTATATGGAATTGTTTTATGGAAGCTATAAGCTATATGGAATTGTTTTATGGAAGCTATAAGCTATATGGAATTGTTTTATGGAAGCTATAAGCTATATGGAATTGTTTTATGGAAGCTATAAGCTATATGGAATTGTTTTATGGAAGCTATAAGCTATATGGAATTGTTTTATGGAAGCTATAAGCTTATATGGAATTGTTTTATGGAAGCTATAAGTTATATGTAATTGTTATATGGAAGCTATAAGCTATATGGAATTGTTTTAAGAAGAGATAGGATGGCTGGTCATTTTGGCAATGTTATTAAAATGTTGTGGTCAACACCAACGACATTAAGCCATGAGAGGGAGAAGAGAGGGAAGACATAAAGTTCTGTGTGGACTCTTTTGGCTTATGAGTGGATTTCCTACCGCCATTCTTTACGTTTGAGTTTTTTTTCCGTATGATTCCAAGTTGAAGAAGATCCATTGTGAGCTCCTTAGTAAGGATTTGTTGAATCCACTTTTACTCCGGAGGAATCCTCCGGATTAAAAGATGCGAGTGCCCCCCTTTCCTGTACTTTGTGGTCCTTTGTAGTCCTCCAGGAGATAATAAGTGAAACCCTTCTATGCAGTAATTCAATAGAAAACTATCAGCTGAATCTAGACTTTGTTGTAAATTTCTTATCCGGTTTCAAATTGACTCGAACACAATTATCAGTAATTGATTAGCTACTCAAAAACAAAAGATTATTCAAAAAAAATACACATGAAAAAAAACAAGTTAAAATGATAAAATGCCCAAAAATATCGCAGAGGAATGGTCCTAGGCTGCCAGAAGGGCGCCATGGCAACAAATCCAATCAATATATATAGCATATTCACTGTATATTCATTAGTACTGCACTGTTGGAGCTAGAAACACAAGCATTTCGCTACACCTGCGATAACTTCTGCAAATCTGTGTACGCAACCAATAAACTTTGATTTGATATTGATTTGATGTAGGGAATAGGGTGACAGTGGGAAGCTCAACACAGTCTCTTTCCAGGAGAGAAAACCCCTGGAGTTGGATAAACAAACACGGTGACAAGGTGTTGTGTTTTTACCTGCTTGAAGCTAACCATCGGAAGACGCACTGAGAGACCAGGAACACTTTAATAGATGACTGAATCTCAGCTAACCATCGGAAGACGCTCTGAGAGAACAGGAACACTTTAATAGATGACTGAATCTCAGCTAACCATCGGAAGACGCTCTGAGAGAACAGGAACACTTTAATAGATGACTGAATCTCAGCTAACCATCGGAAGACGCTCTGAGGGAACAGGAACACTTTAATAGATGACTGAATCTCAGCTAACCATCGGAAGACGCTCTGAGAGAACAGGAACACTTTAATAGATGACTGAATCTCAGCTAACCATCGGAAGACGCTCTGAGGGAACAGGAACACTTTAATAGATGACTGAATCTCAGCTAACCATCGGAAGACGCTCTGAGGGAACAGGAACACTTTAATAGATGACTGAATCTCAGCTAACTATCGGAAGACACTCCCAAAAAAACAGGCACATTGTAATAGATTACAATTTAATTTGGCGAAGCAGAATATGTTTTAAATGTTTACCATCCTAATTGAAACGTGGAGGGAAAATACTGTGTTTACGAATTGACAGAGTTAGGAGAGTGTTCATTGTGTATTTTCTGTGTGTGTGTGTGTGTGTGTGTGTGTGTGTGTGTGTGTGTGTGTGTGTGTGTGTGTGTGTGTGTGTGTGTGCGTGCGTGCGTGCGTGCGTGCGTGCGTGCGTGCGTGCGTGCGTGTGTGTGTGTGTGTGTACGTGTGTACGTGTGTACGTGTGTACGTGCGTGCGTGCGTGCGTGCGTGCGTGCGTGTGTGCGTGTGTGTGTGCGTGTGTGTGTGTGTGTGTCAGGGTGCATGTATGCAGCTGTAGGAGTAAAGATCCATGAAGGCTTTCCTTGTGGTCTGTCCAGCCAGAATTAGACCCCCCCGTGCCCTCCGACTGGTGCCAGCGTCTCCCCTTCGCCTCTCCAACCCTCTTCCCCCCACCCCACCTAGGTGCTGCTGTTTGGGGGGAAATTAGAAGGTCAATGGCATCCTCCCTGGAGTCCCTGGAAGAAAAAGCTGATTTTTCAGCGTGGTACAAAGCGGTCGTTTGTGGTAACACTACTCTCTTTCTGCTGCTCTGATGAACACTGCTGGAACTTATTATGAAAAACCTGAGCTATAAATACAATTTAATTAGTTTGGCTTACAAATAGAATATTTATTTATTTATTTGGGAGATATTTGGAAGGTGTGAAAAGCCAGAGAGAGAGAGAGAGAGAGATAATTATTGTGTTCCAAAAAAAGGTCCAGTCGCCAGGATCACAAATCCAAATTCCATCTAGACACCGTTAGAGCACACAGAAAACTATGCATACCTCGGCCTAAACATCAGCGCCACAGGTAACTTCTACAAAGCTGTGAACGAGCTGAGAGACAAGGCAAGAAGGGCCTTCTATGCCATCAAAAGGAACATCAAATTCGACATACCAATTATTGAATCAGTTATAGAACCCATTGCCCTTCATGGTTGTGAGGTCTGGGGTCCGCTCACCAGTCAAGAATTCACTAAATGGGCCCAGCACCAAATTGAGACTCTGCATGCATTATTCTGCAAAAATATCCTCAGTGTACAACGTAAAACACCAAATAATGCATGCAGAGCAGAATTAGGCCGATACCCACTAATTATCAAAATCCAGAAAAGAGCCGTTAAATTCTACAACCACCTAAATGGAAGCGATTCCCAAACCTTCCATAACAAAGCCATCACCTACAGCGAGATGAACCTGGAGAAGAGTCCCCTAAGCAAGTTGGTCCTGGGGCTCTGTTCACAAACACAAACACACCCCACAGAGCCCCAGGACAGCAACACAATTAGACCCAACCAAATCATGAGAAAACAAAAAGATAATTACTTGACACATTGGAAAGAATTAACAAAAAAAACTGAGCAAACTAGAATGCTATTTGGCCCTAAACAGAGAGTACACAGTGGCAGAATACCTGACCACTGTGACTGACCCAAACTTAAGGAAAGCTTTGACTATGTAGAGACTCAGGGAGCATAGCCTTGCTATTGAGAAAGGCTGCTGTAGGCAGACCTGGCTCTCAAGAGAAGAGCTATGTGCTCACTGCCCACAACATGAGGTGGAAACTGAGCTGCACTTCCTAAACTCCTGACAAATGTTTGACAATATTACAGACACATATGTCCCTCAGATTACACAGATACACAAAGAATTTGAAGACAAACCCAATTTTGATAAACTCTCATATGTTTTGTGTGAAATATCAGTGTGCCATCACAGCAACAAGATTTGTGTTTTCCTGTTGCCTCAAGAAAAGGGCAACCAGTGAAGAACATCACCATTGTAAATACAACCCATATTTATGTTTATTTATAACATAAATATGTCTTTATTCTTTTTGAACTTTAGCGAATGTAAAGTTTACTCAATCAACATTGAGAGAGAGAGAGAGGCAGAGAGCAGAGTATTAAATGCACTGGCCATTGAAAAGTAATTATGGAGAAGGTGAGGCCAGGCCACAGACAGACGGGCCTCGCCCTGCAATTTACTGCAGTCATGCAAAATGAAAACGTTTGTGTACACAAAGGTCATATCACGACTGCCTTCAAGGAACTTCACTGGACGTTATTCAAACTGGAAACCATATATCCTGATGCTGCTTTTTATTGTAACTGTGAATTTTAACAAATCAAATTTAAAAAATAAAATAAAATAAAAAAAATTACATTGACTCTAATCACACTGGAGAAACACTGGATCACTGCTACTCTAACTTCCGTGATGCAAAGCCCTCCCCTGCCCTCCTTTCGGCATATCTGACCACGACTCCATTTTGCTCCTCTCTTCCTATAGGCAGAAACTCAAACAGGATGTATCCTTGTTAAGGACTATTCAACGCTGATCTGACCAATCGTAATCCACGCTTCCAAAAATGTTTTGAATACACGGACTGGGACATGTTCCCGGTAGACTCAGGGGTTAATATTGACATAATTAATTCAGTGAGTAAGTTTATAAGGGAGTGTATAGGAGATGATGGACCTAATGTGACTATTGAAACCTACCCAAACCAGAAACCGTGGATAGATGGCAGCATTCGCGCAAAACTGAAAGCGTGAACCACCGCATTTAACCATGGAAAGTTACTGAGAATATGGCCGAATACAAACAGTGTAGTTATTCGCTCCGCAAGGCAATCAAAACAAGCGAAACGTCAGTACAGAGACAAAGTGAAGTCGCAATTCAACGGCTCAGACACAAGACATATGTGGCAGGGTCTACAGACAATCACGCCACGGACACCGACGTCTTGCTTCCAGACAAACTAAACACCTTCTTTTCCCGCTTTGAGGATAACACGGTGCCACTGACGGGGTCCACTTCCAAGGACTGTGGGCTCTCCTTCTCCGTGGCCGACGTGAGTAAGACATTTAAACGTTTTAACCCTCGCAAGGCTGCCGGCACAGATGGCATCCCAAGCCGCGTCCTCAGAGCATGACCAGACCATTTGGCTGGCGTGTTTACGGACATATTCAATCTCTCCTTAATCTCTCTGCTGTCCCCACATGCTTCAAGATGGCCACCATTGTTCCTGTCCCCAAGAAGACAAAGGTACCTGAACTAAATGAGTCTCGCTCCATAGCACTCACTTCTGTCATCATGAAGTGCTTTGAGAGACTAGTCAAGGATCATATCACCTCCACCCTACCTGTCACACTAGACCCAATTCAATTTGCTTACCGCCCCAATAGGTTCACAGATGATGCAATCGCCATCACACTGCACACTGCCCTAACCCATCTGGACAAGAGGAATACCTATGTAAGAATGCTGTTCATTGACTACAGCTCAGCATTCAACACCATAGTACCCTCCAAACTCATCATCAAGCTGGAGGCCCTGGGTCTCAACCCCTCCCTGTACAACTGGGTCCTGGACTTCCTGACGAGCCGCCCCCCAGGTGGTGAAGATAGGAAACAAGGCCTCCACTTTGCTGATCGTAAACACTGGGGCCCCACAAGTGTGCATGCTCAGCCCCCTCCTGTACTCCCTGTTCACCTATGACTGCATGGTAATGCAATTCCAACTCAATCAACAAGTTTACAGACGACACAACAGTAGTAGGCTTGATTACCAACAACGACGAGACAGCCTAGGTGAGGGCACTCGGAGTGTGGTATGAGGAAAACAAAAAACAACCTCTCACTCAACATCAAGAAAACAAAGGAGATGATTGTGGACTTCAGGAAACAGCAGAGGGAGCACCCCCCTATCCACATCGAAGGGACAGCAGTGGAGAAGGTAGAACGTTTTAAGATCCTTGGCGTACACATCATGGACGCTCTGAAATGGTCCACCCACACAGACAGTGTGGTGAAGAAGACGTAACAGCGCCTCTTCAACCTCAAGAGGCTGAAGAAATGTGGCTTGTCACCTAAAACCCTCACAAACTTTTACAGATGAACAATTGAGAGCATCCTGTCGGGCTTTATCACTGCCAGGTACGGCAACTGCACCGCCCACAACCGTAGGGCTCTCCAGAGGCTGGTGCGGGCTGCACAACGCATCACCGAGGGCAACTACCTGCCCTCCAGGACACCTACATCACCTGATGTCATAGGAAGGCCATAAAGATCATCAAGGACAACAACCCCCCGAGCCACTGCCTGTTCACCCCGCTATCATCCAGAAGGCGAGGTCAGTACAGGTGCATCAAAGCTGGGACAGAGAGACTGAAAAAACAGCTTCTATCTCAAGGACATAAAACTGTTTAACAGCCATCACTAACACAGAGAGGCTGCTGCCTACATACAGACTTGAAATCATTGGCCACTTTAATAAATGGATAACTAGTCACTTTACTAATGTTTACATATCTTGCATTACTCATATCATATGTATATTTTGTATTTTATACCATCTACTGCATCTTGCCTATGCCGCTCTGTCTTTGATCATCCATATATTTATATGTAGATATTCTCATTCACCCCTTTAGATTTGTGTGTATTAGGTAGTTGTTGGGGAATTGTTAGATTACTTGTTAGATATTACTGCACTGTCGGAACTAGAAGCACAAGCATTTCGCTACATTCGCATTAACATCTGCTAACCATGTGTGTGTCACCAATACAATTTGATTTGGATTTGATTTGATTCCCGAGGAGTGTCACGAGAGTCAAGGCCCTTGCTGTCAGCTGCTTAGTCCTCTCCTCTCCTCTCCTCTCCTCTCCTCTCCTCTCCTCTCCTCTCCTCTCCTCTCCTCTCCTCTCCTCTCCTCTCCTCTCCTCTCCTCTCCTCTCCTCTCCTCTCCTCTCCTCTCCTGTCCTGTCCTCTCCTCTCCTCTCCTCTCCTGTCCTGTCCTGTCCTCTCCGCTCCTCTCCTGTCCTCTCCTCTCCTCTCCTCTCCCTGTCAGACTGTGTTTTTTCCTACGTAGCGTGATTGTTTGGCAGTAGCCTCTGATGTTAAAGCTGTGTGCTAATCAACGTCCTGGAGCAACATACCGGCCTAACTGACTGTGGTATGCAGCACGCAGAGCACGCAGAGCAAGGGTGCAGAGCACACAGAGCAAGGGTACAGAGCACACAGAGCAAGGGTGCAGAGCACACAGAGCAAGGGTGCAGAGCACACAGAGCAAGTGTGCATCCCAAGTGGCACCCTATTCCCTACATAGTGCACTACTGTTGACCAAAGGCCCCATAGGGACGAGGGGGCATTTGGAACACAGTCTTTGCCTCAACACTTGTGTCTTACTCCACACAGCCTGCATGTCCTGAAGGATCGCATATCACTGCATCATGTGATCCACATTAATTTATCAAACCTGTTGTGGCCCATGTCAAACACTATGTCCTTAACTGTCTTTGATTGATGCGGCCTGCCAGTTAGCCTGTGGATACGTACAAATAAAGGAGAACCGCAGGAGCTCAGATGCAAAAAAATGTAATGTCCAACGTTTCGACAGCCAAGCTGTCTTCATCAGGGTATAATCACAAACACTGCGGGACGACTCGTTTATATAGTGTCAAAAGACACACACAGGTGTCTGTAATCATGGCCAAGAGTGGCCTAATATCATTGGTTAATTTCTCAAATATTAAAATAGCATACAAAGAGCAGCAAACAAAAAAAACAAATGGATAGCACACGATCATAGATTCATTTTAGACTACACAAGCTTACAAACAATTACAATGGCAAAGTCACAATAATCACAAGAATGGCTTGTGTAACAAATTGCTCCCTATTCCCCATATAATACACTACTTTAGACTAGCGTCCCTAGGGGTCGCGACCTGTATCTAACATGCATGTACATAAAGAGCACAACACGTTTCTGAGTATCCCTAACAAGCAGTTTATAGAGAAACTGAGACTCTTATGGAAACGTATGGAAACTGTCCACATGATCCTTTTCCTTTAAGGCATTTCATACATGGGAATCTTCATGCATTACCATGATCAGGTATTTGCCTAAACTATGAATTATTATACAAGAAGTGTCGTTTAAAAACATTTTTTTAATACTGGTATCAGACCACAGCAAGATTATTAAATAGTAGAGAGAAAGCAGAAGGGAGAAAGTATTGTCCCCTCGTAATACTCATGGTTTTTTGTTTTTGTTTTTGTGGGAGATGGACTATGCAGCCTTCAGCACTTAACATGCATTCCGCCACAGCTCTCTAGATCCAATGGCCCGTACCTCTGCTACATTATCCAGGACTAAAGATTGTACAAGACGTTGTCTAATTACTCTCGGTCGTTACTGAAGTCATGACGCGTTTCTTTCACGGATCATCCAGGATGACTGTCTCTGAGACAGAGGATAAGGCAGGCTTGTAATTGCGGGCTCGTGAGTTTCGGGGTAACACGAAGCAGTCTTTTTGGATCTGTCCTCAACGGTATCCTATCCTATGGGACCTGGTGAAATGTAGTGCACTATGTAGGGAGCAGGGTTCCACTTGGGACACAAGCTTGGTCTTTTGGATTGAGGTAACGTGGTGTTGTTCCCCTTTGACCTCCTACTCCTCTTCCTCCTGCTCCTCCTCCTCCTCCTTCGTCAGGGGGAGGCCATGCCAGATGTGGAGTTTTTTCCCCTTTGACCTCCTCCTCCTCTTCCTCCTGCTCTTACTCCTCCTGCTCCTCCTCCTCCTTCGTCAGGGGGAGTCCATGCCAGATGTGGAGTTTTTTCCCCTTTGACCTCCTCCTCCTCTTCCTCCTGCTCTTACTCCTCCTGCTCCTCCTCCTCCTTCGTCAGGGGGAGTCCATGCCAGATGTGGCGTTTTTTTCCCCTTTGACCTCCTCTTCCTCTTCCTCTTCCTCTTCCTCCTCCTCTCCCTCCTCCTCCTCCTCCTCCGTCAGGGTGAGTCTATGCCAGATGTAGAGTTTTTTTTCCCTTTGACGTCCTCCTCCTCATCCTCCTCCTCCTCCTCCTCCTCCTCCGTCAGGGTGAGTCTATGCCAGATGTAGAGTTTTTTTCCCCTTTGACCTCCCCCTCCTCTTCATCCTCCTCCTCATCCTCCTCCTCCTCCTCCTCCTCATCCTCCTCCTCCTCCTCCTCTTCATCCTCCTCCTCTTCATCCTCCTCCTCTTCATCCTCCTCCTCTTCCTCCTCCTCCACCTCCTCCGTCAGGGGGAGTCTATGCCAGATGTGGAGTTTTCTTCCTTTTTTATTGTATTTTTCATTTCTGTAATGAAGTCTGTATGTAGAGATGGTGAGAGCAGCCAGCGGATAGCTAGTCTTTGATCAGGAGAGGGGTAGCATCCCTCCCTTCATCCCTCCCTCCCTTCATCCCTCCCTTTCATCCTCCCTTCATCCCTCCCTTCTATCTATCCATTCTATATCTCCCTTCATTCCTCCCTTCTATCCCACCCTTCACCCCTCCCTTCTATCTCTCCATTCTATCTCTCCCTTCATCCCTCCCTTCTATCTCTCCCTTCATCCCTCCCTTCTATCCCTCCATTCTATCTCTCCCTTCTATCCCTCCCTTCTATCTCTCCCTTCTATCCCTCCCTTCTATCTCTCCCTTCTATCTATCCCTTCAATCTCTCCATTCTATCTCTCCCTTCACCCCTCCCTTCTATCTCTCCCTTCATCCCTCCCTTCTATCCCTCCCATCTATCTCTCCCTTCTATCCATCCCTTCTATACCTCCCTTCTATCTCTCCCTTCAATCTCTCCCTTCTATCTCTCCCTTCAATCTCTCCCTTCAATCTCTCCCTTCTATCTCTCCCTTCTAAAAAATAAATAGGGGGATGACCCCTGTAAACAGTCCCTGAACCAGATGACCCCTGTAAACAGTCCCTGAACCAGATGACCCCTGTAAACAGTCCCTGAACCAGATGACCCCTGTAAACAGTCCCTGAACCAGATGACCCCTGTAAACAGTCCCTGAACCAGATGACCTCTGTAAACAGTCCCAGAACCACATGACCCCTGTAAACAGTCCCTGAACCAGATGACCCCTGTAAACAGTCCCTGAACCAGATGACCCCTGTAAACAGTCCCTGAACCACATGACCCCTGTAAACAGTCCCTGAACCAGATGACCCCTGTAAACAGTCCCTGAACCAGATGACCCCTGTAAACAGTCCCTGAACCAGATGACCTCTGTAAACAGTCCCTGAACCACATGACCCCTGTAAACAGTCCCTGAACCAGATGACCCCTGTAAACAGTCCCTGAACCAGATGACCCCTGTAAACAGTCCCTGAACCAGATGACCCCTGTAAACAGTCCCTGAACCAGATGACCCCTGTAAACAGTCCCTGAACCAGATAACCCCTGTAAACAGTCCCTGAACCAGATTACCCCTGTAAACAGTCCCTGAACCAGATAACCCCTGTAAACAGTCCCTGAACCAGATGACCTCTGTAAACAGTCCCTGAACCAGATAACCCCTGTAAACAGTCCCTGAACCAGATGACCCCTGTAAACAGTCCCTGAACCAGATGACCCCTGACACAGTTAGCAGAGCTGGAGCACACACACACACACACACACACACACACACACACACACACACACACACACACACACACACACACACACACACACACACACACACACACACACACACACACACACACACACACACACACACACACACACACACACACACACAGTTAGCAGAGCTGGAGCGTCTCAGGAGACCAGAGAATGAGTCTATGTGAACTCTGACCCCTCTGTGTTGATATTGGGGAGGTGCCAGCAGGCCGTCTCTGTTTCTCAGGCAGAAAGGAGAGGCTGTTAGAGTGTGTGTGTGTGTGTGTGTGTGTGTGTGTGTGTGTGTGTGTGTGTGTGTGTGTGTGTGTGTGTGTGTGTGTGTGTGTGTGTGTGTGTGTGTGTGTGTGTGTGTGTGTGTGCAGCATGTATATATTTAGCATTGCCAGCAGTTCTGGACAAAGCTTTACAGAAGTAAATATTTTCTACTGCATTTTTTTTGTGTGCTTCCAGAGTGTTAACAATCACAATCAAACATATGACTGGCCGCCCCTCATTGCCTGGTTCCTCTCTGGGTTTCTTCCTAGGTTTTGGCCTTTCTAGGGAGTTTTTCCTAGCCACCGTGTTTCTACACCTGCATTGCTTGCTGTTTGGGGGTTTTAGGCCTGGTTTCTGTACAGCACTTTGAGATATCAGCTGATGTAAGAAGGGCTATATAAATACATTTGATTTGATTTGATGTTGATATGTTAGATACACTTCTATTAGTAGAATATGGAGTGGTCCGATTCTCACTAAAGAAAACACAACTTCACTGTTTGAAGCTGCTGAAATGTAGAATTTTTAATCTTCAACTTTCTGGAGACTTTTGACGTAAACTTTATTTAACCAGGCAAGTCAGTTAATTAACAACAAATTCTTATTTACAATGACGGCCTACTAGGGAACAGTGGGTTTAACTGCAATGTTCCGGGGCAGAGTGACAGATTTTTTACCTTGTCAGCTCTGGGATTCAAATTAGTAGGCTTACCTGCCTTCCCCCCGCTAATCGAAGCTCTTAACGCAGCTGTACATTTTATGCAAACGCAGAGCGGTAGTTCTAGTAATTTTGTTCAGCGCGAATGTTTTTATAAATTAGGTGTGGGGTATGTAGAGCCTTAAGCAGGGTTTCCCTAACATCTTAAACCCTCCCTGGTTCTTTGTGAAAAAGTTCTGTCAAACATAAACCCCTTTAAACTCAAAAAAAAGAAAAGAAATATTAACACGCTATATCTTTATGTGAATCAAGAAATAACTGCGACAAACGCCCTGGAAAACCATTTAAAACGACTTTAGGTGCACTAGAGCAAATTAGATAAATTCGCTTCGGAAAGAGGTGGTTTGAACTGAATTCTAATGTGGACTTTGCTTTTTTGGAAAAGCGTATCGCGCAAGTGAAATGTCTTACACATGCTCAGCTGTTTTGGTCTCGAGCACTGCACGAGTGGAAATTTGAAAAATGGAACTCCCTTGCCTTCTGTGATGGTGGAAAAATTCACAATGAAACTCACATTAAATACGGAGATACATTTGCATCTGTTTTGCCATCGTGTAATTAGTTCTATGCCATTGTAGGCTACTGAAAACCTGCATTTGATGCAAATCGATTTGTGCCGCTTGTGTGGCCTTTACCTGGAGCTGGCAAACAGATTTAATAAATAAGTAGGCGGTCTTTGAATTTGTAGTCTCACTCAACCCTCCAACTATCCCCACTGCATTTCCTAGCCAGGTTCTGTAGCCAACAAAGCCAAATCATCCTCTTTCCTCTGGAGAAAACATTTGTAGCCATGGTAACATTACCAATAGTCTACTGAATGTAGCCATGGTAACATTACCAGTAGTCTACTGAATGTAGCCATGGTAACATTACCAGTAGTCTACTGAATGTAGCCATGGTAACATTACCAGTAGTCTACTGAATGTAGCCATGGTAACATTACCAGTAGTCTACTGAATGTAGCCATGGTAACATTACCAGTAGTCTACTGAATGTAGCCATGGTAACATTACCAGTAGTCTACTGAATGTAGCCATGGTTACATTACCAATAGTCTACTGAATGTAGCCATGGTAACATTACCAGTAGTCTAATGAACGTAGCCATGGTAACATTACCAATAGTCTACTGAATGTAGCCATGGTAACATTACCAGTAGTCTACTGAATGTAGCCATGGTAACATTACCAGTAGTCTAATGAACGTAGTCATGGTAACATTATCAGTAGTCTACTGAATGTAGCCATAGTAACATTACCAGTAGTCTACTGAACGTAGTCATGGTAACATTACCAGTAGTCTACTGAACGTAGCCATGGTAACATTACCAGTAGTCTACTGAACGTAGTCATGGTAACATTACCAGTAGTCTACTGAATGTAGCCATGGTAACATTACCAGTAGTCTACTGAATGTGGCCATGGTAACATTACCAGTAGTCTACTGAATGTAGCCATGGTAACATTACCAGTAGTCTACTGAACGTAGCCATGGTAACATTACCAGTAGTCTACTGAATGTAGCCATAGTAACATTACCAGTAGTCTACTGAATGTAGCCATGGTAACATTACCAGTAGTCTACTGAACGTAGTCATGGTAACATTACCAGTAGTCTACTGAATGTAGCCATGGTAACATTACCAGTAGTCTACTGAATGTAGCCATGGTAACATTACCAGTAGTCTACTGAACGTAGTCATGGTAACATTACCAGTAGTCTACTGAATGTAGCCATGGTAACATTACCAGTAGTCTACTGAACGTAGCCATGGTAACATTACCAGTAGTCTACTGAATGTAGCCATGGTAACATTACCAGTAGTCTACTGAATGTAGCCATAGTAACATTACCAGTAGTCTACTGAATGTAGCCATGGTAACATTACCAGTAGTCTACTGAACGTAGTCATGGTAACATTACCAGTAGTCTACTGCACGTAGCCATGGTAACATTATCAGTAGTCTACTGAATGTAGCCATGGTAACATTACCAGTAGTCTACTGAACGTAGCCATGGTAACATTATCAGTAGTCTACTGAATGTAGCCATGGTAACATTACCAGTAGTCTACTGAACGTAGCCATGGTAACATTACCAGTAGTCTACTGAATGTAGCCATGGTAACATTACCAGTAGTCTACTGACCGTAGTCATGGTAACATTACCAGTAGTCTACTGAATGTAGCCATGGTAACATTACCAGTAGTCTACTGAACGTAGCCATGGTAACATTATCAGTAGTCTACTGAATGTAGCCATGGTAACATTACCAGTAGTCTACTGAACGTAGCCATGGTAACATTACCAGTAGTCTACTGAATGTAGTCATGGTAACATGACCAGTAGTCTACTGAATGTAGCCATAGTAACATTACCAGTAGTCTACTGAATGTAGCCATGGTAACATTACCAGTAGTCTACTGAATGTAGCCATGG
This sequence comes from Salvelinus alpinus, assembly GCF_045679555.1. Classification (NCBI taxonomy): domain Eukaryota; kingdom Metazoa; phylum Chordata; class Actinopteri; order Salmoniformes; family Salmonidae; genus Salvelinus; species Salvelinus alpinus. The sequence continues at coordinate 5,538,485 of NC_092100.1, read as the reverse complement.
TAACATTACCAGTAGTCTACTGAACGTAGTCATGGTAACATTACCAGTAGTCTACTGAATGTAGCCATGGTAACATTACCAGTAGTCTACTGAACGTAGCCATGGTAACATTATCAGTAGTCTACTGAATGTAGCCATGGTAACATTACCAGTAGTCTACTGAACGTAGCCATGGTAACATTACCAGTAGTCTACTGAATGTAGCCATAGTAACATTACCAGTAGTCTACTGAATGTAGCCATGGTAACATTACCAGTAGTCTACTGAACGTAGTCATGGTAACATTACCAGTAGTCTACTGAATGTAGTCATGGTAACATTACCAGTAGTCTACTGAATGTAGTCATGGTAACATTACCAGTAGTCTACTGAATGTAGCCATGGTAACATTACCAGTAGTCTACTGAACGTAGTCATGGTAACATTACCAGTAGTCTACTGAATGTAGTCATGGTAACATTACCAGTAGTCTACTGAACGTAGTCATGGTAACATTACCAGTAGTCTACTGAATGTAGCCATGGTAACATTACCAGTAGTCTACTGAATGTAGTCATGGTAACATTACCAGTAGTCTACTGAACGTAGTCATGGTAACATTACCAGTAGTCTACTGAACGTAGCCATGGTAACATTACCAGTAGTCTACTGAATGTAGCCATGGTAACATTACCAGTAGTCTACTGAATGTAGCCATGGTAACATTACCAGTAGTCTACTGAATGTAGCCATGGTAACATTACCAGTAGTCTACTGAATGTAGTCATGGTAACATTACCAGTAGTCTACTGAATGTAGCCATGGTAACATTACCAGTAGTCTACTGAACGTAGTCATGGTAACATTACCAGTAGTCTACTGAATGTAGTCATGGTAACATTACCAGTAGTCTACTGAACGTAGTCATGGTAACATTACCAGTAGTCTACTGAATGTAGCCATGGTAACATTACCAGTAGTCTACTGAATGTAGTCATGGTAACATTACCAGTAGTCTACTGAACGTAGTCATGGTAACATTACCAGTAGTCTACTGAACGTAGCCATGGTAACATTACCAGTAGTCTACTGAATGTAGCCATGGTAACATTACCAGTAGTCTACTGAATGTAGCCATGGTAACATTACCAGTAGTCTACTGAATGTAGCCATGGTAACATTACCAGTAGTCTACTGAATGTAGCCATAGTAACATTACCAGTAGTCTACTGAATGTAGCCATGGTAACATTACCAGTAGTCTACTGAATGTAGTCATGGTAACATTACCAGTAGTCTACTGAATGTAGCCATGGTAACATTACCAGTAGTCTACTGAATGTAGCCATAGTAACATTACCAGTAGTCTACTGAATGTAGCCATGGTAACATTACCAGTAGTCTACTGAATGTAGCCATGGTAACATTACCAGTAGTCTACTGAATGTAGCCATAGTAACATTACCAGTAGTCTACTGAATGTAGCCATGGTAACATTACCAGTAGTCTACTGAATGTAGCCATGGTAACATTACCAGTAGTCTACTGAATGTAGTCATGGTAACATTACCAGTAGTCTACTGAATGTAGTCATGGTAACATTACCAATAGTCTACTGAACGTAGTCATGGTAACATTATCAGTAGTCTACTGAATGTGGCCATGGTAACATTACCAGTAGTCTACTGAACGTAGCCATGGTAACATTATCAGTAGTCTACTGAATGTAGTCATGGTAACATTACCAATAGTCTAATTCCGTTTATGCTTTACAAAATTATTACGAAATTATTTTTCTGCCCAGTTAGCGGGTAGATTTGCTTTTAGCCAAATCCTTTTAGAGCAAGCCAAATCATTTCATGTTTTAAAAGTTATCCTAGATCAGGATTCATTGTTTGAATGTAAGATGCCAATATTGTAGTCCTGGTAACATTACCAGTAGTCTACTGAACGTAGCCATGGTAACATTACCAATAGTCTACTGAATGTAGTCATGGTAACATTATCAGTAGTCTACTGAACGTAGTCATGGTAACATTACCAATAGTCTACTGAACGTAGCCATGGTAACATTACCAGTAGTCTACTGAACGTAGTCATGGTAACATTACCAGTAGTCTACTGAATGTAGCCATGGTAACATTACCAGTAGTCTACTGAATGTGGCCATGGTAACATTACCAGTAGTCTACTGAATGTAGCCATGGTAACATTACCAGTAGTCTACTGAATGTAGCCATGGTAACATTACCAGTAGTCTACTGAATGTAGCCATGGTAACATTACCAGTAGTCTACTGACTGGGTAAATAACTCCTCTATATCTGACTGGGTAAATAACTCCTCTATATCTGACTGGGTAAATAACTCCTTTATATCTGACTGGGTAAATAACTCCTCTATATCTGACTGGGTAAATAACTCCTCTATATCTGACTGGGTAAATAACTCCTCTATATCTGACTGGGTAAATAACTCCTCCAAATCTGACTGGGTAAATAACCCCTCTATATCTGACTGGGTACATAACTCCTCTATATATCTGGCTGGGTAAATAACTCCTCTATATCTGACTGGGTAAATAACTCCTCTATATCTGACTGGGTAAATAACTCCTCTATATCTGACTGGGTAAATAACTCCTCTATATCTGACTGGGTACATAACTCCTCTATATATCTGGCTGGGTAAATAACTCCTCTATATCTGACTGGGTAAATAACTCCTCTATATCTGACTGGGTAAATAACTCCTCTATATCTGACTGGGTAAATAACTCCTCTATATCTGACTGGGTAAATAACTCCTCTACATCTGACTGGGTAAATAACTCCTCTATATCTGACTGGGTAAATAACTCCTCTATATCTGACTGGGTAAATAACTCCTCTATATCTGACTGGGTAAATAACCCCTCTATATCTGACTGGGTAAATAACTCCTCTATATCTGACTGGGTAATTAACACCTTTTCATCTGACTGGGTAAATAACTCCTATATATCTGACTGGGTAATTAACACCTTTTCATCTGACTGGGTAATTAACACCTTTTCATCTGACTGGGTAAATAACTCCTCTATATCTGACTGGGTAATTAACACCTTTTCATCTGACTGGGTAAATAACTCCTCTATATCTGACTGGGTAATTAACACCTTTTCATCTGACTGGGTAAATAACTCTTCTATATCTGACTGGGTAAATAACTCCTATATATCTGACTGGGTAAATAACTCCACTATATCTGACTGGGTAAATAACTCCTATATATCTGACTGGGTAAATAACTCCTCTATATCTGACTGGGTAAATAACTCCACTATATCTGACTGGGTAAATAGCTTCTCTATATCTGACTGGGTAAATAACTCCACTATATCTGACTGGGTAAATAACTCCTCTATGTCTGACTGGGTAAATAACTCCTCTGTATCTGACTGGGTAAATAACTCCTCTGTATCTGACTGGGTAAATAACTCCTCTATATCTGACTGGGTAAATAACTCCTCTATATCTGACTGGGTAAATAACTCCTCTATATCTGACTGGGTAAATAACTCCTCTATATCTGACTGAGTAAATAACTCCTCTATATCTGACTGGGTAAATAACTCCTCTATATCTGACTGGGTAAATAACTCCACTATATCTGACTGGGTAAATAACTCCTCTATATCTGACTGGGTAAATAACTCCTCTATATCTGACTGGGTAAATAACTCCTCTATATCTGACTGGGTAAATAACTCCTCTATATCTGACTGGGTAAATAACTCCTCTATATCTGACTGGGTAAATAACTCCTCTATATCTGACTGGGTAAATAACTCCTCTATATCTGACTGGGTAAATAACTCCTCTATATCTGACTGGGTAAATAACTCCTCTATATCTGACTGGGTAAATAACTCCTCCAAATCTGACTGGGTAAATAACCCCTCTATATCTGACTGGGTACATAACTCCTCTATATATCTGGCTGGGTAAATAACTCCTCTATATCTGACTGGGTAAATAACTCCTCTATATCTGACTGGGTAAATAACTCCTCTATATCTGACTGGGTAAATAACTCCTCTATATCTGACTGGGTACATAACTCCTCTATATATCTGGATGGGTAAATAACTCCTCTATATTTGACTGGGTAAATAACTCCTCTATATCTGACTGGGTAAATAACTCCTCTATATCTGACTGGGTAAATAACTCCTCTATATCTGACTGGGTAAATAACTCCTCTACATCTGACTGGGTAAATAACTCCTCTATATCTGACTGGGTAAATAACTCCTCTATATCTGACTGGGTAAATAACTCCTCTATATCTGACAGGGTAAATAACCCCTCTATATCTGACTGGGTAAATAACTCCTCTATATCTGACTGGGTAATTAACACCTTTTCATCTGACTGGGTAAATAACTCCTATATATCTGACTGGGTAATTAACACCTTTTCATCTGACTGGGTAATTAACACCTTTTCATCTGACTGAGTAAATAACTCCTCTATATCTGACTGGGTAATTAACACCTTTTCATCTGACTGGGTAAATAACTCCTCTATATCTGACTGGGTAATTAACACCTTTTCATCTGACTGGGTAAATAACTCCTCTATATCTGACTGGGTAAATAACTCCTATATATCTGACTGGGTAAATAACTCCACTATATCTGACTGGGTAAATAACTCCTATATATCTGACTGGGTAAATAACTCCTCTATATCTGACTGGGTAAATAACTCCACTATATCTGACTGGGTAAATAGCTTCTCTATATCTGACTGGGTAAATAACTCCACTATATCTGACTGGGTAAATAACTCCTCTATGTCTGACTGGGTAAATAACTCCTCTATATCTGACTGGGTAAATAACTCCTCTATATCTGACTGGGTAAATAACTCCTCTATATCTGACTGGGTAAATAACTCCTTTATATCTGACTGGGTAAATAACTCCTCTATATCTGACTGGGTAAATAACTCCTCTATATCTGACTGGGTAAATAACTCCTCTATATCTGACTGGGTAAATAACTCCTCCAAATCTGACTGGGTAAATAACCCCTCTATATCTGACTGGGTACATAACTCCTCTATATATCTGGCTGGGTAAATAACTCCTCTATATCTGACTGGGTAAATAACTCTTCTATATCTGACTGGGTAAATAACTCCTCTATATCTGACTGGGTAAATAACTCCTCTATATCTGACTGGGTACATAACTCCTCTATATATCTGGCTGGGTAAATAACTCCTCTATATCTGACTGGGTAAATAACTCCTCTATATCTGACTGGGTAAATAACTCCTCTATATCTGACTGGGTAAATAACTCCTCTATATCTGACTGGGTAAATAACTCCTCTACATCTGACTGGGTAAATAACTCCTCTATATCTGACTGGGTAAATAACTCCTCTATATCTGACTGGGTAAATAACTCCTCTATATCTGACTGGGTAAATAACCCCTCTATATCTGACTGGGTAAATAACTCCTCTATATCTGACTGGGTAATTAACACCTTTTCATCTGACTGGGTAAATAACTCCTATATATCTGACTGGGTAATTAACACCTTTTCATCTGACTGGGTAATTAACACCTTTTCATCTGACTGGGTAAATAACTCCTCTATATCTGACTGGGTAATTAACACCTTTTCATCTGACTGGGTAAATAACTCCTCTATATCTGACTGGGTAAATAACTCCTATATATCTGACTGGGTAAATAACTCCACTATATCTGACTGGGTAAATAACTCCACTATATCTGACTGGGTAAATAGCTTCTCTATATCTGACTGGGTAAATAACTCCACTATATCTGACTGGGTAAATAACTCCTCTATGTCTGACTGGGTAAATAACTCCTCTGTATCTGACTGGGTAAATAACTCCTCTGTATCTGACTGGGTAAATAACTCCTCTATATCTGACTGGGTAAATAACTCCTCTATATCTGACTGGGTAAATAACTCCTCTATATCTGACTGGGTAAATAACTCCTCTATATCTGACTGGGTAAATAACTCCTCTATATCTGACTGGGTAAATAACTCCTCTATATCTGACTGAGTAAATAACTCCTCTATATCTGACTGGGTAAATAACTCCTCTATATCTGACTGGGTAAATAACTCCACTATATCTGACTGGGTAAATAACTCCTCTATATCTGACTGGGTAAATAACTCCTCTATATCTGACTGGGTAAATAACTCCTCTATATCTGACTGGGTAAATAACTCCTCTATATCTGACTGGGTAAATAACTCCTCTATATCTGACTGGGTAAATAACTCCTCTATATCTGACTGGGTAAATAAGTCCTCTATATCTGACTGGGTAAATAACTCCTCTGTATCTGACTGGGTAAATAACTCCTCTATATCTGACTGGGTACATAACTCCTCCATATCTGACTGGGTAAATAACTCCTCTATATCTGACTGGGTAAATAACTCCTCTATATCTGACTGGGTAAATACCTCCTCTATATCTGACTGGGTAAATAACTCCTCTATATCTGACTGGGTAAATAACTCCTCTATATCTGACTGGGTAAATAACTCCTCTGTATCTGACTGGGTAAATAACTCCTCTATATCTGACTGGGTAAATAACTCCTCTGTATCTGACTGGGTAAATAACTCCTCTATATCTGACTGGGTAAATAACTCCTCTGTATCTGACTGGGTAAATAACTCCTCTGTATCTGACTGGGTAAATAACTCCTCTATATCTGACTGGGTACATAACTCCTCCATATCTGACTGGGTAAATAACTCCTCTATATCTGACTGGGTAAATAACTCCTCTATATCTGACTGGGTAAATACCTCCTCTATATCTGACTGGGTAAATAACTCCTCTATATCTGACTGGGTAAATAACTCCTCTGTATCTGACTGGGTAAATAACTCCTCTATATCTGACTGGGTAAATAACTCCACTATCTGACTGGGTACATAACTCCTCTATATCTGACTGGGTAAATAACTCCTCTATATCTGACTGGGTAAATAACTCCTCTATATCTGACTGGGTAAATAACTCCTCTATATCTGACTGGGTAAATAACTTTATTTTGAGTTTATGTGGACCCAGTGTGTCAGACTTGAGCACCTGGAACCAGGACTGGAGCACTGGGACTCGGAGCTTCAGCCGTGGGGACTTGGGACTCGATTTTCCATTTTTAGTGACTCGACTACATCACTGGGTGTAACTGTCATTAGCTCCCGTTCTAGTTCTGGACACCAATGTGGCTGCGGTGTCTGTGGAACGGTGATAACAATGTCAATGACAATGACCAAGTGACTGAGGTGCAACCCATACTACTCTGCCAATACTTTGTGACAACATCTGGTGATTGTGCCTCTCTCTCTCTCTCTCTCTCTCTCTCTCTCTCTCTCTCTCTCTCTCTCTCTCTCTCTCTCTCTCTCTCTCTCTCTCTCTCTCTCTCTCTCTCTCTCTCTCTCTCTCTCTCTCTCTCTCTCGCTCTCTCGCTCTCTCGCTCTCTCTCTCTCTCTCTCTGCTTGTGTGTGTCAGTTTGTTCTGTATGTAATGTGTAATATCTATGTAGGCAAAATTAGGAATTTACATGGCCAAATAATTATTCTATATTCTTCTATATGTTTGTCATATTTCTGCTGTCGGGAAGAGAATAGAATGTTATGCAGAACAATATGTTGGTAGGACAAGGCTATGTTCTCTGAATGGACAAAGCATTAGGAACACCTGCTCTTTCCATGACATAGACTGACCAGGTGAATCCAGGTGAAAGAGAGAATGTGGGGGTTTTTTATCACCGAAAAGAGCTTCTGGATATCAGAACAGCGATTACTCACCTCGAACTGAACAAATATTTTTTATTTAATGAGTCCGACGCGAAGGATATACTGCTTCTCCGAGACCAGGCCCAAAGCCCCGTCATTCGCATGAAGAAAAGACGGAAATACAGGGGGCGGAGATCAGGGTGCCTTGTGAGAATTCATCAGCGATTGGGTAACCCGCCTCAACCATCCGTTCTATTAGCCAACGTGCAATCACTGGAGAATAAACTGGATGATCTCCGTTGGAGATTATCCTACCAACGGGACATTAAAAACTGTATTATCTTATGTTTCACCGAGTCGTGGCTGAAGTACAACACGTATAATATACAGGTTTTCCCTGCATCGGCAGAACAGAACAGCTACGTCTGGTAAGACGAGGGGTGTGTGTCTATTTGTCAATAAAAGCTGGTGCGCAATGTCTAATATTAAAGAAGTCTCGAGGTATTGCTCGCCTGAGGTAGAGGTCCTCATGATAAGCTGTAGAACACAATACCTACCAAGATAGTTTTCATCTACTCATCGACCTCTATAAGGCCATAAGCAAACAAGAAAATGCTCATCCAGAAGCGGCGCTCCTAGTGATCGGGGACTTTAATGCAGGGAAACTTAAGACAGGGAATGCAGGGAAACCTTGAGACAATTGAGACATGGAATGTGTATGTGTACCGTTTAGAGGATGATTGGGCAAGACAAAAGATTGAAGTGCTTTTGAACAGGGTACGGTAGTAGGTGCCAGGTACACCGGTTTGTATTTTAAGAACTGCAAAGCTGTTGGGTTTTTCACACTCCAACAGTTTCCTGTGTGTATCAAGAATGGTCCACCACCCAAAGGACATCCAGCCAACTTCACACAACTGTGGCAAGCACTGGGGTCGACATGGGTCAGCGTCCCTGTGGAACACTTTTGACACCATGCCCTGATGAAATGCTTATTTATTTGTTTATTTATTTTTACCTTTTATTTAACTAGGCAAGTCAGTTAAGAACAAATTCTTATTTTCAATAACAGCCTAGTAGGGACAAGTGGGTTAAATGCTTTGTTCAGTGGCAGAACGACAGATGTTTACCTTGTCAGCTCGGGGATTTCCTCTAACCACTAGGCTACCTGCCCGCCACACGTGACTAAAATGAAAGGGCATCTAGTTTACTAAAACGGCCCACTGTTTTATACTATAGTAAATCATTATTCAAATTACAAAAATGTGAATAAGATTTAATTATATTTTAGTATAATAATGGCTAAGACTAGACAATCTTAAAAAGTGCTCATATTAACAGACATACAAACACGCAACCCTGTTGTACCCCCCCCCCCCTCGCCCCCCGCCTCTGTTATCCCACATTGTGTAATCACCCTCGGCGACGGCGTATGAACAGGCTTTCACAATCAGCTGGGCCCCTTCCATTTCCACACAACTAGATCTCAGGGGGGCTTTAGGGGAGGAGTGAAGCGTGTCTGTGTGTGTTATCTGTTTGCCTGGGTAAGATTGTGTGTGTGTGTGTGTGTGTGTGTGTGTGTGTGTGTGTGTGTGTGTGTGTGTGTGTGTGTGTGTGTGTGTGTGTGTGTGTGTGTGTGTGTGTGTGTGTGTGTGTGTGTGTGTGTGTGTGTGTGTGTGTGTGTGTGTGTGTGTGTGTGTGTGTAGGACAGGGGGAATGGACATCCGCTCCAGCTGTGTTTAGGAATCTGACAGATAGTTCAGTCCATTAATTCCCTGCATTAATCATCTGGGTGAAGGCCAACCCAGGGAGACAGTACCACTTTAACCCAACCCAGGGAGACAGTACCACTTTAACCCAACCCAGGGAGACAGTACCACTTTAACCCAACCCAGGGAGACAGTACCACTTTAACCCAACCCAGGGAGACAGTACCACTTTAACCCAACCCAGGGAGACAGTACCACTTTAACCCAACCCAGGGAGACAGTACCACTTTAACCCAACCCAGGGAGACAGTACCACTTTAACCCAACCCAGGGAGACAGTACCACTTTAACCCAACCCAGGGAGACAGTACCACTTTAACCCAACCCAACCCAGGGAGACAGTACCACTTTAACCCAACCCAGGGAGACAGTACCACTTTAACCCAACCCAGGGAGACAGTACCACTTTAACCCAACCCAGGGAGACAGTACCACTTTAACCCAACCCAGGGAGACAGTACCACTTTAACCCAACCCAGGGAGACAGTACCGCTTTAACCCAACCCAGGGAGACAGTACCGCTTTAACCCAACCCAGGGAGACAGTACCACTTTAACCCAATCCAACCCAGGGAGACAGTACCGCTTTAACCCTTTATATATCAGACTGAGCTGTAACCCTTTATTAAGCGTCTAGATGCAGGCCAACCCAACCCATGACCAAACCACTGCAGCTGTAACCCTTCCCATGCTCATTGGACAGACTGGGCAGTACATGGCCTGATGTCTGCCTCCATTGGGTCTATTTTACTGTAAACTGACAGTATGACCTTGGACTCCTGATGTTTTGTATCCGGGGTCAGAGGTCAGAGTTAGGAGTATCTTTGACCTGAGATAACAGTACAGAGACGCATTATCTCCGCAATAACATACAAGCCGTTTAGATAAAGTTTCTGCGTTAAATTGTCTAAATGTCATAATCATATTATATTCCGTTAGTTGTTTATCAGGCTGTTTCATTAAAGGACCGAATAGCATGACAATAAATTATGTTGTAGTATGATTTTTTATTTTTTTTTAGATCTGCCACAGCAAAGTTTGGCTCGACTGCAAAAAGCTTTCAGAGTGGCCTCGGAAAACGGATCTCATGTTGCTTAACAGCATCAGAATCAAAGCGTTGAAGCTCATTGATGTACTTTGAAATATGTATGAAATCGGACATTGCAAGGAGTGGCACAAATCCTAAATATCATTCATATAAAAGGCCCTAATGTAAAACACATTTTTTTTAAAGGGCAGAGAACATAAAATGCTGCTTCCCAAATCGCATCCTATTCCCTATATAGTGTATTACTTTTGACCAGAGCCCAATGGACCTTATTCCTAATGGGCCCTATTCCCAATCGGCCCTATTCTCAATGGGCCCTATTCCCAATGGGCCTTATTCCTAATGGGCCTTATTCCCAAATGGGCCTTATTCCCAATGGGCCTTATTCCTAATGGACCTTATTCCTAGTGGACCTTATTCCCAATGGGCCTTATTCTCAATGGGCCCTATTCCCAATGGGCCCTATTCCCAATGGGCTCTATTCCTAATAGGTCCTATTCCCAATGGGCCCTATTCTCAATGGGCCCTATTCCCAATGGGCCCTATTCCCAATGGGCCTTATTCCTAATGGGCCCTATTCCCAATGGGCTCTATTCCTAATGGGACCTATTCCCAATGGGCCTTATTCCTAATGGGCCTTATTCCCCAATGGGCCTTATTCCTAATGGGCCTTATTCCCAAATGGGGCTTATTCCCAATGGGCCTTATACCTTATACCTAGGGCCCTATTCCCTATGGACCCTATTCCCAATGGGCCCTATTCCCAATGGGTCCTATTCCCAATGGAATGGAATGCATTCAAAGCCTTTCACATCTGAAACACAACCAGGACAAATGGCACAGATACTAGAAGGAAAGAAAAATATATTATACAATCGTAAGAACCATTTTGACATTTAAAAGCGTCCCCTGGATTGGGAAGTCTGTTTATGTATAAACTGCATGTTGAGAATTATTGCAAAACGGCTGTAGAGTAGGCAACCTTAAAGAGGAGAGTGGAGGGGTTGGACTCACAGAGGGAGGGGTGTAACAGGGCTGTCGAGGGGTGTAACATGACTGTAGAGGGTGTAACAGGGCTGTAGAGGGTGTAATAGGGCTGTAGAGGGTGTAACAGGGCTGTGGAGGGGTGTAACAGGGCTGTAGAGGGTGTAACAGGGCTGTAGAGGATGTAACAGGGCTGTAGAGGGTGTAACAGGGCTGTAGGGGGTGTAACAGGGCTGTGGAGGGGTGTAACAGGGCTGTAGAGGGTGTAACAGGGCTGTAGAGGGTGTAACAGGGCTGTCGAGGGGTGTAACATGACTGTAGAGGGTGTAACAGGGCTGTAGAGGATGTAACAGGGCTGTAGAGGGTGTAACAGGGCTGTAGGGGGTGTAACAGGGCTGTGGAGGGGTGTAACAGGGCTGTAGAGGGTGTAACAGGGCTGTAGAGGGTGTAACAGGGCTGTAGAGGATGTAACAGGGCTGTGGAGGGGTGTAACAGGGCTGTGGAGGGGGGCAACAGGGCTGTGGAGGGGGGTAACAGGGCTGTGGAGGGGTGTAACAGGGCTGTGGAGAGGGGTAACAGGGCTGTAGAGGGTGTAACAGGGCTGTGGAGGGTGTAACAGGGCAGTGGAGGGGTGTAACAGCGCTGTGGAGGGGTGTAACAGGGCTGTAGAGGGTGTAACAGGGCTGTAGAGGGGTGTAACAGGGCTGTAGAGGGTGTAACAGGGCTGTAGAGGGTGTAACTGGGCTGTAGAGGGTGTAACAGGGCTGTAGAGGGGTGTAACCGGGCTGTGGAGGGGTGTAACATGGCTATGGAGGGGTGTAACAGGGCTGTAGAGGGTGTAACAGGGCTGTAGAGGGGTGTAACAGGGCTGTGGAGGGGTGTAACATGGCTATGGAGGGGTGTAACAGGGGTGTAACAGGGCTGTGGAGGGGTGTAACCGGGCTGTGGAGGGTGTAACATGGCTATGGAGGGGTGTAACAGGGCTGTAGAGGGGTGTAACATGGCTATGGAGGGGTGTAACAGGGCTGTGGAGGGGTGTAACATGGCTGTAGAGGGGTGTAACATGGCTGTAGAGGGGTGTAACATGGCTATGGAGGGGTGTAACAGGGCTGTGGAGGGGTGTAACATGGCTGTGGAGGGTGTAACCGGGCTGTGGAGGGGGTAACATGGCTATGGAGGGGTGTAACAGGGCTGTGGAGGGGTGTAACAGGGCTGTAGAGGGTGTAACATGGCTATGGAGGGGTGTAACAGGGCTGTAGAGGGGTGTAACAGGGCTGTGGAGGGGTGTAACATGGCTGTGGAGGGTGTAACAGGGCTGTGGAGGGGGTAACAGGGCTGTGGAGGGGTGTAACAGGGCTGTGGAGGGTGTAACAGGGCTGTGGAGGGGTGTAACAGGGCTGTGGAGGGGGTAACAGGGCTGTGGAGGGCTGTAACAGGGCTGTGGAGGGTGTAACAGGACCGTAGAGGGCTGTTACAGGACTGTGGAGGGATGTAACAGGGCTGTGGAGGGCTGTAACAGTTCTGTGGAGGGCTGTAACAGGGCTGTGGAGGGGTGTAACAGGGCTGTGGAGGGATGTAACAGGACTGTGGAGGGCTGTAACAGGGCTGTGGAGGGCTGTAACAGGGCTGTGGAGGGGTGTAACAGGGCTGTAGAGGGGTGTAACAGGGCTGTAGAGGGTGTAACAGGGCTGTGGAGGGATGTAACAGGGCTGTGGAGGGGTGTAACAGGGCTGTAGAGGGTGTAACAGGGCTGTAGAGGGTGTAACAGGGCTGTGGAGGGATGTAACAGGGCTGTGGAGGGGTGTAACAGGGCTGTGGAGGGGTGTAACAGGACTGTGGAGGGCTGTAACAGGGCTGTGGAGGGGTGTAACAGGGCTGTAGAGGGGTGTAACAGGGCTGTGGAGGGTGTAACAGGACCGTAGAGGGCTGTTACAGGACTGTGGAGGGATGTAACAGGGCTGTGGAGGGTGTAACAGGGCTGTAGAGGGGTGTAACAGGGCTGTAGAGGGGTGTAACAGGGCTGTAGAGGGGTGTAACAGGACTGTAGAGGGGTGTAACATGGATGTGGAGGGGTGTAGTGTTATAGTAGATGTGGTCAGGGTTATAGTAGATGTGGTCAGGGTTATAGTAGATGTGGTCAGGGTTATAGTAGATGTGGTCTATAGTAGATGTAGTCAGGGTTTTAGTAGATGTGGTCTATAGTAGATGTGGTCAGGGTTATAGTAGATGTGGTCAGGGTTATAGTAGATATGGTCAGGGTTATAGTAGATATGGTCTATAGTAGATGTGGTCAGGGTTTTAGTAGATATAGTAGATGTGGTCAGGGTTATAGTAGATGTGGTCAGGGTTATAGTAGATGTGGTCAGGGTTATAGTAGATATGGTCTATAGTAGATATGGTCAGGGTTTTAGTAGATGTGGTCTATAGTAGATGTGGTCAGGGTTATAGTAGATGTGGTCAGGGTTATAGTAGATATGGTCAGGGTTTTAGTAGATGTGGTCTATAGTAGATGTGGTCAGGGTTATAGTAGATGTGGTCAGGGTTATAGTAGATGTGGTCTATAGTAGATGTGGTCAGGGTTTTAGTAGATGTGGTCTATAGTAGATGTGGTCAGGGTTATAGTAGATGTGGTCAGGGTTATAGTAGATGTGGTCAGGGTTATAGTAGATATGGTCTATAGTAGATATGGTCAGGGTTTTAGTAGATGTGGTCTATAGTAGATGTGGTCAGGGTTATAGTAGATGTGGTCAGGGTTATAGTAGATATGGTCAGGGTTTTAGTAGATGTGGTCTATAGTAGATGTGGTCAGGGTTATAGTAGATGTGGTCAGGGTTATAGTAGATGTGGTCTATAGTAGATGTGGTCAAGGTTATAGTAGATGTAGTCAGGGTTTTAGTAGATGTGGTCTATAGTAGATGTGGTCAAGGTTATAGTAGATGTAGTCAGGGTTTTAGTAGATGTGGTCTATAGTAGATGTGGTCAAGGTTATAGTAGATGTAGTCAGGGTTTTAGTAGATGGGGTCTATAGTAGATGTGGTCAAGGTTATAGTAGATGTAGTCAGGGTTTTAGTAGATGTGGTCTATAGTAGATGTGGTCAAGGTTATAGTAGATGTAGTCAGGGTTTTAGTAGATGTGGTCTATAGTAGATGTGGTCAAGGTTATAGTAGATGTAGTCAGGGTTTTAGTAGATGTGGTCTATAGTAGATGTGGTCAAGGTTATAGTAGATGTAGTCAGGGTTTTAGTAGATGGGGTCTATAGTAGACGTGGTCAGGGTTTTAGTAGACGTGGTCAGGGTTTTAGTAGATGTGGTCAGGGTTTTAGTAGATGTGGTCTATAGTAGACGTGGTCAGGGTTTTAGTAGACGTGGTCAGGGTTTTAGTAGATGTGGTCAGGGTTATAGTAGATGTGGTCAGGGTTATAGTAGATGTGGTCAGGGTTATAGTAGATGTGGTCAGGGTTATAGTAGATATGGTCAGGGTTATAGTAGATGTGGTCTATAGTAGATGTGGTCAGGGTTATAGTAGATGTGGTCAGGGTTATAGTAGATATGGTCAGGGTTATAGTAGATGTGGTCTATAGTAGATGTGGTCAGGGTTATAGTAGATGTAGTCAGGGTTTTAGTAGATGTGGTCTATAGTAGATGTGGTCTATAGTAGATGTGGTCTATAGTAGATGTGGTCAGGGTTATAGTAGATGTGGTCAGGGTTATAGTAGATGTGGTCAGGGTTATAGTAGATGTGGTCAGGGTTATAGTAGATATAGTCAGGGTTTTAGTAGATGTGGTCTATAGTAGATGTGGTCAGGGTTATAGTAGATGTGGTCAGGGTTTTAGTAGATGTGGTCAGGGTTAGTCGTGAACACAGCTACGGTATGTATCCCAGGTAGTGCACTGCTTTTGACCAGAGCCCCTATGGGTAGTGCCCTACTTTTGACCATAGCCCTATGGAACCCTATTCCCTATATAGTGCACTACTTTTGACCAGAGCCCTATGGAACCCTATTCCCTATATAGTGCACTACTTTAGACCAGAGCCCTATGGAACCCTATTGTCACGTTCCTGACCTGTTTTCTCTTGTTTTGTATGTCTTTATTGGTCAGGGCGTGAGTGTTGGGTGGGTAGTCTATGTTTTGTATTTCTATGTTGGGTTTTGTGTTCGGCCTGGTATGATTCTCAATTAGAGACAGGTGTGTATCGTTTGTCTCTGATTGAGAGTCATACTAAGGCAGCCAGGGTTTCACTGGGGTTTTATGGGTGTTTGTTCCTGTGTCAGTGTTTGGGCCACACAGGACGGTTGAAGGTTAGTCACGTTTGTTGTTTTGTAGTTTTGTAGTGTCGTGTTTGCTGTTTTCATTAAAAGTATGATTAATCACCAATCCGCATCTTGGTCCGATCCATGCTCCTCCTCGTCTGAGGAGGAGAACAACAATGACTGCCTTTACAGAAACACCCACCAAACCCGGACCAAGCAGCGTAGCAACGGGGAGCAGCAGCGGCCCAGTACACAGGACTACTGGACACAGGAGGAATGGTCTTGGGAGATCATGGACGGAAAAGGACCCTGGGGAAGGGTTGGAGAGAATCGCCGCTCTCGGGAGAAGAAGGAGGCAGCCACAGCCCAGGAGCGGTGGATTGAGGAGGCAGCACGTAAGAGAGGCTGGAAGCCCGAGAGGCTCACCCAAAAATTTCTTGGGGGGGGGGATAAAGGGGAGTGTGGCGAAGCCGGGTTGGATACCTGAGCCAACTCCCCGGGCTTGCCGTGGAGTGAGAGGGCGTCGTACTGGTCAGACACCGTGTTATGCGGTAAAGCGCACGGTGTCCCCAGTGCGCGTGCTTAGCCCAGTGCGGGCTATTCCACCTTGCCGCACTGGGAGGGCTAGGTTGGGCATCGAGCCGGATGCCATGAAGCCGGCCCAACGTATCTGGCCTCCAGTACGTCTCCTCGGGCCGGCGTACATGGCACCAGCCTTACAGGTGGTGTCCCCGGTTCGCCTGCATAGCCCAGTGCGGGCTATTCCACCTCGCCGCACTGGCAGGGCTACGGGGACCATTCAACCTGGTAAGGTTGGGGAGGCTCGGTGCTCAAGAGCACGTGTCCTCCTTCACGGTCCGGTATATCCGGCGCCACCTTCCCACCCCAGCTCAGTACCACCAGTGCCTACACCACGCACCAGGCTTCCAGTGCATCTCCAGAGCCCTGTTCCTCTTCCACGCACTCTCCCTATGGTGCGTGTCTCCAGCCCAGTGCCTCCAGTTCCGGCACCACGCACCAAGCCTCCTGTGCGTCTCCAGAGCCCTGGACGCACTGTTCCTTCTCCCCGCACTCGCCCTGAGGTGCGTGCCCTCAGCCCGGTACCTCCAGTTCCGGTACCACGCACCAGGCCTATAGTGCGTCTCAGCCGGCCAGAGTCTGCCGTCTGCCCAGCGGTGCCTGAACGGCCCGTCTGCCCAGCGGTGCCTGAACTGCCCGTCTGCCCAGCGGCGCCTGAACTGCCCGTCTGCCAAGCGCCATCTGAGCCATCCGTCTCCATAGCGCCATCTGAGCCATCCGTCTCCCCAGCGCCATCTGAGCCATCCGTCTCCCCAGTGCCGTCTGAGCCATCCGTCTCCCCAGTGCCGTCTGAGCCATCCGTCTCCCCAGTGCCGTCTGAGCCATCCGTCTCCCCAGTGCCGTCTGAGCCATCCGTCTGCCCAGTGCCGTCTGAGCCATCCGTCTGTCCCGAGCCATTAGAGCCGCCCGTCTGTCCCGAGCCGTCAGAGCCGATAGTCAGTCAGGAGCCGCTAGAGCCAGTCGTCAGTCAGGATCTGCCAGGGCCGCCAACCAGACAGGATCTGCCAGAGACGCCAACCAGACAGGATCTGCCAGAGACGCCAACCAGACAGGATCTGCCAGAGACGCCAACCAGACAGGATCTGCCAGAGACGCCAACCAGACAGGATCTGCCGGAGCCGTCAGACAGTCATGAGCTGCCCTACAGTCATGAGCTGCCCTACAGTCATGAGCTGCCCTACAGTCATGAGCTGCCCTACAGTCATGAGCTGCCCTACAGTCATGGAGCTGCCAGTCAGTCCGGAGCTGCTGCCCCTTATCCCGGAGCTGCTGCCCCTTATCCCGGAGCTGCTGCCCCTTATCCCGGAGCTGCTGCCCCTTATCCCGGAGCTGCTGCCCCTTATCCCGGAGCTGCTGCCCCTTATCCCGATGCTGCCCCTTTATTTAGGTGGGTTGAGTTGGAGGGTGGTCATTGGGAGGGGGATACGGAAGCGGGGAGTGACTATGGTGGGGTGGGGACCTCGTCCACAGCCAGAGCCGCCACCGTGGACAGACGCCCACCCAGACCCTCCCCTAGACTTTGTGCTGGTGCGCCCGGAGTTCGCACCTTAAGGGGGGGGTTCTGTCACGTTCCTGACCTGTTTTCTCTTGTTTTGTATGTCTTTATTGGTCAGGGCGTGAGTGTTGGGTGGGTAGTCTATGTTTTGTATTTCTATGTTGGGTTTTGTGTTCGGCCTGGTATGATTCTCAATTAGAGACAGGTGTGTATCGTTTGTCTCTGATTGAGAGTCATACTAAGGCAGCCAGGGTTTCACTGGGGTTTTGTGGGTGTTTGTTCCTGTGTCAGTGTTTGGGCCACACAGGACGGTTGA